>NC_056731.1:280694880-280754880 GCF_019279795.1 Protopterus annectens
AGTTAGCTCTGGGGTTAGAAACCATAACCTTTTGCCATCTTCCTACCTAACAAATGGTCTAAAGAACTTTAACAGAGTTAGAGAGTTTGCACCACCACCATCACTTGGGTGCTTAAAGACCTCAACAGTATGTCTCACCTTTCAGAAATCCAGTTGTACCTGTTTGATGAAGTTGTGGGAAAAAAACTTTCCATTCTCCCCAAGTATGGGCTTTTGGTTAACATTTCTAAGATTCTGTGAATTTCTAGAATGAACATTTGCTTGCATAGGCTGGACTGATTGAGGCCATCTTTCCTTAAACAGGAGCTTAGATGATCCATCTTGGATATCCAATTTAGCAGGGAGGTTATTATCAACCAATTCACACAGAACATAAGTGATTTTTGAAGAGGACACAGGTTACCTCCATAGAGGAGGACCTTTATAAACCTGCTGTATCCCAGACTTCTAAGAATACTACTACTTCTAGGCCTAGCCAGCCCCCCCCCCCCTACAGACGAAGAAGTCTTTCCAGTACTCCAAAAAACACCTTAGATTTACACTTGACTTGCCCCATCCACTGCTGGCTTAGGAGAACTAGACAGATAAACACCTGCAATCTGTCCAACTGACAATATCACAAAAATTTGTTGAAAGCCAGTTTCGGTGATTATGGAATAAGCACTTTCCACAGTGTTGTATGATTCTGAAGTTAGTATATGTAAGTCATAGGATTGGGGGCTGTTCTTCCATATGAGGGGGATGTGCGGGGGGGCTTTACCTTAAGGGGGAAAAAGCTTGCATGGGTGTTTGCTGAAAATGTCTTTCAGTGAAATTTTTTTATAAATTTGCAGTCAGGGAAATGGCATTCAGTATATCATCTTGAATCCATGTCTGAGTCACTCAGAGGTCAACTTTATAGGCCCAGCTGTAACAGTCCTAACTCTCATCTGAAACTCTTGAGGGGTGCAGTTCTCCAGATTTGCCCTTACATAGGCTGGGGTTTCACATTAGTCTGTGAGATATGGTTCCTCCCAGAGATGAAACTGTGTATTCATTTGAAGACGGTTTTGTTTTCTGACAGATGATGTTCTTTTGGTAACTAGAAACACAAGGATGATACAGTATATAAACAAAATGGCATAGGGTTGCACTGGTTTTGCAGAATGGTCATGTATCTTTGGGAATTAACCTTTTCTTTTAATCTTCATTGTGTCCATTCCTCTGGCAGGAGAAGGCACTAAGTTTAACAGACTGGTGGGGACACTGTTTTTCTTTTACAAAATTAATTCAATTTTCATGTGCTTAAATTCTGTGAATTATAACTGTAGTCATTAGGTGTATTTTCTAGCCATTGCATTGATTCCATTATATTTGTAGAACTTCTTCATATAAGCCATTAAAATAGAACTTTTGACTATATTCCAGGAAATGTAATATGAAGCTGTAAAAGTTAATCCATGAAATGTTGTGTTTTAATTGGGAGAATGACAAATCTAATTTCTTAAAATTCCAGAATTTTACTGAATTTTCTTACAGGGTGGAAAAAAAAAATATTTGCAGATCAGATAAGCCACTCTGTATACCAGAGTCATGCGAAGAAGCTTTGTTCAGAGGTGTTCCACTTCTGACATTCATGTGGTTTCCCAACAACCAAAAACACGAGTAAAAAAAGTCAGATACGCTGGGCATACAAATTCCTCAGGAGCTGCTTGTTTAAAAACACACTTTATTCCAACTAAGCATTAAAAACTGGTTAAGCACTTTCATCCATAAATCAATGGACTTCATCAGAACATAAACTAAATACATTTGAATCCTTATATAACAACTTTTTTGTGCCAGAAATTTCATTTAAAGGTACACCTACTCAAAACATATATGTAAATAAATATTAATACTAACCTGTACATAAACCAACATCCCTCATTCATAATCACTATAAATTATACTAAACGTGATGATGTTGCTTAAAAACATAAAACTACATAGTTGATATTAACTACCGTTTAAAATTAATACATAAAATACCAATAGCGTGACCCAATTATGTCATTGAATGCACTTATCATAATCCCTCAAAAGTCATTAAATTAAATGTGCCATAGTGGAACAACTTACTATGGGAGTACATGGAGGTGATTACAAAGCAATTTTAGGGCAGAAAGAGATGAGATGGCAGTTATTAACTGATGCATCTAATGAGCCAGGCTTAAGTGATTACATAACTATTAAGCCTATATTACAATTGAAGACTTAATGTTTTACAAATATTTTTTTATAAACAGCCTTTATAATAATATTAATAGCTAATATTTTTTAAAATGACTTTTGAGGGATTATGATAAGTGCATTCAGTGACATAATTGGGTCACGCTATTGGTATTTTATGCATTAATTTTAAATAGTAGTTAATGTCAACTATGTAGTTTTATGTTTTTAAGCAACATCATCACATTTAGTATAATTTATAGTGATTATGAATGAGGGATTTTGGTTTATGTACAAGTTAGTATTAATATTTATTTACATATATGTTTTGAATAGGTGTACCTTTAAATGAAATTTTTAGCTCTAAAATGTTGTTATATAAGGATTCAAATGTATTTAGTTTATGTTCTGATAAAGTCCATTGATTTATGGATGAAAGCACTTAACCAGTTTTTAATGCTTAGTTGGAATAAAGTGTGTTTTAAAACGAGCAGCTCCTGAGGAATTTGAATGCACAGAGTATTTGACTTTTTTTATTCATGTTGTTTCCCAAAGATTTGTCATCTTTACTTCCAAGTGAATGCTAAACTTTAGTTTTGGACAAACTTCAAAACTTTTTAAAGTGCTGGGAAGGAAAGTTAATATATGCATTTCCTCTGCTGTTCTAGAAAAAAAGAGGTTCCATTAATAGTTATTACCCTTCTTTGGCTAAGGCAGGTGTTGGTTTTCCTTGCTTAGAATATGCAGTTTGGTTTCTTTTCTTGCCTATCCAGAGGACTTGCTGTTCTAAGCAAGAATTTCAGAAATTGCATCTATTCCAGCTATCTGTGTCTGACAGTTTGTCGGTAGATATTTTGATACCTTCTAGGGATTTCTTTTCTTCCCAAGTGATAAGCTCCTGTAAGAAGTTGGGAATCCTATTTCTAATAGAAAGTCTTGCTTGTCAGAGTGGTAAAGAGTTTCCTTTTGGACTAAGGACAGAAATTTAGTGCCTCTTCCGTATCAGTTTCTCATTGTGTTTGAGAATCTCTGTTGATTACATTCCTTTGGTCTTTACTACACTTCTATTAAGGCACATTGTTCCACCTTATTGGCATTCTTTCCTCTGGATTTCATTTCACTTCTCATCCGGTAGTTGACATTCTTCACCTTAACCCTCATAAACAGGAACCTCTTTCTTTGTGGGGTGTGCCCAAGTCTCCTTTGACACTGCTTCTTTTGTACCATAGACATTTCTTCTTTTATACTTTTTCTGTTTCATGTGTCTGACGGCTATCTACATCTCACTGGGACTGTTCAAGTTTATTTTCCATCACTATAGCAAGACTTGTTTTCTCATCATTAACATGCATGCTGACAATGAAAGGATGAGTTATGGCTTCCCTTTTAGTGTGCTTGTTCTCCAGTGTATGTTTCATGAAGGCAGCACCAAGTGCACACACCCTTGGCTCGCACACTATGTACTTGTACACATTTCTGTCCAGTAGAGAGCAGTATGAAGCAGACCAGACCACTGTCCTCCTTCTCCATGATGAGCATGGCAGCACTGACATCTTATTCCTGCCCTTCCCTCATTTGTGCCTCCAGATTTTTGACATTTCTTACCTAGATAACTATATTGCTGTTAGTTATTCCTTTGATCAAAAGAGTTTGAGATGCAGATGCTTGTACTCTCACATAGCCTTTTTTAAGAGTGGGTTAGCACTTTATACTGTTCTTTCTTTTATGCTTAAGGCAATGTGTCTTATTACTTTGAATCAGCCTGTTCAGCTTCCTTCCATTTTCCTCATCTTTAGAATGCTGTTGTATATTTCACACTTAGTGTAACTCAGAGTGCCATTCTTTACTTAATCTATTCGACTAAAACGTTTAGTAAGTCTAGTCACCTGTTCTTTTTTGTTTTCCTTCACTAAGTTGAGCACCCCCTTTGGCAAGTATACCATTTCAGTTGGAATGCAGTTATTTTTTCTGTCTGTGAATAAAATACTTCTAGGTCCCATCACGGCTCATTACACTGAAGTTCTAGCTTTCCTTTGAGGAACCGTCTACTGCTGCTGCTGTGTGTGCAGCAGTGGTGAAGCACACATTCACTGTGCATTGTGTTCTGAACAGTGTATACAAGGCTAAGAGGTGTTTTTACCAGAAATACTTTCAGAAGGATGTTCTTATTCCCCCACCCATCCTTTTGATTTATAACTTAATATTTGACCTGTATGATAAAAGGCTGCATGATCATCTGAGCTCAGATCACCAAACCTTAGCAAAAAGGCTTGCTTATAACAAACTCAAGTACTCGTAAGCTTGTATCACACATGATTGAACTTGGTATAATATAAGCAAATTTGAGTCTAGAAAAATAACTGTAGTGTCCACAACCACCTTATTTTATTGTTTTTATTCTAGGATCACTGAGCATTGGGAGGGTTTACTGACAGTCACTTTAAAATCTGTGTCATGAGTGCTGTGAACTCATACCACCCACTAAGCTCTCACCAGAATGTGAAGCAGTCATCTGATAAGGAATTGACAGCTTGAGCTGTTACTCTTTAACGACTGCGTCATGAGTTTGGGGTGACCCTAGTAAGGGAACATAAGCCAAAAATACAAGTGGTTACATTTTGTAGCACTTACGTGAGGCACATAGCTTATGAGTAACTGTATGAATCCGTTTATGTCCTCACTTAACTTATTTCCCTTACATTACTTTTGTTTGTAATGTTATCCTTTGCATTATTGTAGTAAAGGTATGACTCCTTGTTGTTTAGCGTGGTAACCTTACCACCAGCTTTCATTTGCTGTACAGATGTAGGATGGTGGGTTTATAAGTACTGACTGTTGATATATTTCACTGCATCCTTCCTAGTGATAAGATCAGTCATAAGACTAGTTGGGCAAGATGACAGCAATTGACTAGCCTCAGAATCCGCTTCTCCTTTTTTTTTCTCATGCTGCTCTATTTTCATCATTTGTTCTCTTTTCACCTGCTTTGAATTTATGTTTTGCCTGCTTGATCCTATACATTTAACTTTTCTCCCTGAGTTAAGCAGCTTGTGCATTTGTATCTGTCTGGTTCCATTTTCTTTATCACTTGTTGGTCTCTTATGAAGACAAATGTGAAGGTAAAACTTGTAAGTATTAGTCCTGGCTGACCCCTGTGGTGTTTACTGTTCAGTTTCTTTTGGGGCCTCATCTTTCTATTTATGTCTTTAGCCACAGTTTATCTTTCAAACTGTGTGGCATTATCTTCCTGGACTTGGTTGCTGTTTGACATATTGACAGCTGATAACTGTTTTTTGACAGTTTCAACGCTGAACATGTTATCCTTGATGTCATCCTACTTTGGCGGCCTGCCACCTGAGATGTATTTATCACTTTACACGTACTCTTATTGTTTGGAATATTGTGTCAGCTTGCATCATCATCCATAAATTTTGTATGAACTTAAACTGGAATTTTTTTTATCACTGAAGGTTGGCCGTTTTCTCTAAGACTTGATGTGACATGGACTGCATCCTTGGTGTCACCTGCCATCTCTTACTACACAGTAATTAACTTCTTGGTCTGACCGGATTTCATTCTTTTCTACATCTGTAACAAAACTGGCACCATTCTGTACAACAGAGTTCTGTTTCTGTAATCTCCCTTTCTTTTTTACTGAATTAGTGCTCTATTATATGTATTTTCTGAATGATCTAATGATTGTTATTACTTTATATACTTTAATAGAGTCATACTTTTATCATTTAACTGCACATATTTGATCATTGTTTCATTTAATGGTGGCAGTTATGTTCTGAGTGTTGTTATAACTTCATTCTTATTCTAATTCAGAACTAATTACATGAATCTACTCTATTTATTCTGTATATTTTCTTTCTAACTGTGACTTTTAAATTTTTGCTATATTTGTTATATAATGTTTTTGTGTTCTTGCCTTAGTAGTGTACTGTAAACTGCTTAGAGATGAGCACAGTAATGAATTTTTACTTGCTGTCTCAGGGAGTAGTAGTGGTAAGGTACAGTGCTGTATGTAGTTGCTGTCTTGAAATATCTCTTGAGAGTGGCAAAATCTTTGCTGCTTCTGTATGGCGTATGCAGAGATATAGCTATTAAAATGCAGTTATATTTATTGGGTGAGGTCCAGATGTCATTTCTGTAATGTGTAGCTCCTGGTTAGCCTTTTCTAGGGATTCAACTCTCTGAGATGGCGTTTGAGAGCATTTCCAGCCGTTCAGAAGTAGGAAGGTCAACTTTTAGATAAATGCTTTCAGATTCATATAGGATCAGTAGTTTAAGTATTTATATAGACATTGCTGTTTTCAAGGGTGAATTGTTCTTTACAGATGATCACCAGAAACAATGAGTGATGAACCGAGTGGCACAATATGCTAAAAGAGGTTTAAAAAAACAAAAATCACTAGAGCTTTTTCTAGTTCAGCATTTAAAACTAACGAAAAAGTCTGTTAAAATTATTCTGTTACCCCTCCCCCCTGTATGAATGACACCAGCGGATCCACCATAATTTAAAATGGACACACATGATCCATTCACTTCCACCTAGCAGCCCAAGATCACAACAGTATACTGTTTATATCTGTACCTTATCTGGTCACACTATAAACCCCAGATATATTACAGTTGAAAAAAGTGCTTTCATACTTTAACATCACTGGTATTAACAGCAGTGTCAGCTAAGACTCCCCCACATCTCATTTAAAATTACCTCTGTGTACCATACAGAAAAACTTTACAATGTAACATGCACTTATTACATATATAAATATATTACAAAGAAAAGAAAACTTTTTCTTGCATTTTCAGTTCCTGCATTATCCTTCTAAACATTAAAGATATGGTAGGATTTAAGCTTTAGAGTTCTCCCACCAGTTGAGCTCAGTCCAGACATTTCCACTCTATTTCCAGTTCTTGCAGAAGCACAGATGTTTTTACATTCACCGCTGCATTATTCCTTACTAATAGGATTCCCTGTCATGAAGCCATCTGTCCGGCCAGTTTACAAAAGATTTCCGTTGCTTTAAGGTACATAGAATGTCACCTGCTTACTCCTTTCGTAAGGAAAGGCATAAAGGCGACGTTCAGGCGTGCCATCCTCAGAACTTTTTTGCTGCCAGTCCGAATGCTGTTTTAACCGCTGGCCCGTTACATACATCCATTTTCTGTTTGTTGGCTTTTTTGTCTTTGCTCCTGTTGCTGGAGCCCTCACAGTTGCAGATAAGTACCCAGTTGGGTTTTTGATTACTTTTCTGTTTTGTTTAGTACTGTTTGGAGGTAATGTCATCCAGGAAGGGTAAATGCCAGTGTGAGAGACTGATTCCCCATAAAGACCATCACGATAAGTGTCTTTTTTGCCTTGGTGCTGCTCATGACCATACGTCTTGTTCAATTTGTCAGGCTTTTGTCCCTAAAACTCTTTGTAGTAGGCTTTCCTCCCTTTCTTGTACCTTGAGAACCAACGACTTAAGCTTGTTGCTGCGGGTACTATGGATGGAACTTCCTGCCTGGTGGGTCAGCTGTCTGGGAAGACAAAGGTAAATAAGCTAAGGTCGGAATCTTCTCCTGTCCAGCCTCTGCCGGGTGTTTCTCCTGAGGTTATTATGCACCCAGAGGTTCACCCGGTTGTTTTGTCACATTCTTCTACCGCGTCTTGGTTGGAGGCCGGTGAGGATTTGGCAGGCAGCACGCCCGACGAGGCTTTGCAGGCATCCATTTTGGGCATTCAGAGGGAACCACAGTTGACTGTTTCTGAGGGGTCTAATGGGGTTCCACAGTTTCTCTTTTGGGAAGAGGGTCCTACTGCAGTTGGGGAACACCGTCCTGAGTCTAGGCCTTCTCAGATTTTCAGGATGGATGTCCCTTTGAAGAAGAAGCAGAAAACTAACCATGTTTATTCTACTCCTAGTGATCTACAAAGTGAGTGGCAAGCCTTTACTCAGGGGTTATTTAATGCTTTACTATCGTTGCGGCCTCCTCAAGGGGTTTCAGTTCCTGCTCCTCCTTGGTCTGCCTCTTCCCCTAAAAGGTCCAGAGACATCCACTCTTCTGAGGTGGATTCTTATGATTATTCCCTTGCTTTTTCTGCCCAAATTCCTTCTCCTTTAGACTATGGATCTGACTAGGAGGATTCTCATACTCTTGATAATCCCCCTGAGGAAATTTCCTTTGGGGATCTGCTCTCTAGGATGATGGACTTTAAGTGGGATTGTGCCCAGGTTTCGGATATCCATAAGAGATACTGTGAGTTACTGCAACTGGAATCTCCTAAACCTGCGCCCATTCCTCCTGTCCTGCCTGCTTTATTGGATGTTTTTTCCACTGCATCTAAAGCATCAGATTCCTTGCCCCCTGCTCCCAGGAAATCGGATTGTTTCTTTTTATTTAAATGTCCTGCAGCTGGACCCCTCTGTGGTGTCTGTAGCCTCTGATAAGCCATCTCAGTTGCTTCCTTCGTCCAAGTTACTGCCTTCTGACAAGGACAGTAGGACCATGGATAGGCTGGGTAAGAAGGTTTATACTTCCTCTACCCTGGCGTTTAGGGCTATTAATTATCAGACCCATATTTCTAGGTATGTCTTGATTCTTCTTTCTCAGGCCTATCAGGTTCTTTCTGATCTTCTGGACTCTGAGGGTAAATCTTCAGCTCTTTCCTTGCTTGGGTCTTCCTCTCAGGTTGTTCGTTATTCTATCAAGTGTAGTTATGATGCTGCAGATGCCTCTTCCAGGGCTGCTGCCTCTGGCTCGGTTCTGAGGAGATATTCCTGGCTTTGGCTTCAATGTTTGCCTGATGATATTAAAGCTACATTGCTGGATGATCTTCTGGATAATACTGTTTTGTCTGGGGAAGCGGCTACTGGTTTATTTGTCTCTTCAGGACAAGGGGAAGGCTTTACAGGAGCTTAAGCATGTTTTTGTTTCTCCAGTGCTAAGTTTCAGCATAACTATCCTTCTAAGCTGGCCTTTGTTCGTAGGCAGTCTCGCCGTCCTCCTAACTATAAAAAGGGTGGTAAATGGACGACTTCTGCTAAAGCCACTCAGACTGCTGGGTTTCTTAAGCCTTCCTTTCCTGATGGACCAGGTGCTGTCTGACTATCCCCCCATTCCCAGCCACTTTCCTCTGTCTCTCTGCCTTTCTCTTTGGTTCCGGATAACCCAGGTTTCTTGGGTTTTGTCAATCATTCATCAAGGGTACTTCATGGTCTGGATTTCTCGTCCTCCCCGTCCTTTTTATGGGCATTCCTCAGCCTCCTTGGGAACAATTTCCTTTATTCCTAGAGTTTTTTTGGGACCTATTGTTTCAGGGTACTATTCAAGAAATGCCTTTGTCCCAAAGGGGGAAGGGGTTTTATTCCAGACTGTTTCTAGTGCCCAGAACAGAAGGTACTTGGAGGCCTATTCTCGACCTCTCACATCTGAATACCTTTCTGAAGGTGCCTTCCTTTTGGATGTTGTCCCTTCAGTCCCTTTTTCCAGTCTTGCTATCTCAGGCCTTTCTGGTGTCTTTAGACCTCAAGGATGCTTATCTCCTTATTTGATCCATCTTCTTTTCAGGAGATTTTTGCGTTTCTCTATTGCTTCCTGGCATTTTCAATTCTGTTCTTTGCTCTTTGGCCTTTCTACTGCCCCAAGGGTGTTCACCAAATGCCTCACTCCTGTGATTGCCTTTTGCAGGGTTCCAAGGGATCCAAATCTTTCCTTATTTTGATGACCTGCTGCTTCAGACACCTTCTCCAGGGGTCCTTTTTGAAAGACTTCATTTTACCATTTCTCTTTTTCAGAGTCTGGGGTTCACAATAAACTTCAGCAAGTCTTCCCTGTCTCCTTCGCAAGATCTTGTCTTTCTGAGTTGCAGGTTTCAAACAGTGCCAGTGCTGGCATCCCTGCCTCCTCCAAAGGCATTAACTCTCATTTCTTCCCCTGGCCTCCATTTCAGCCAGGGAGTTTCTGAGGGCTCTGGGATTCATGGCTTCTACCATTCCGATGCTTCCTCTGGCCAGGCTCCACATGAGAAAGTTTCAGTGGTTTCTGAAGTCGGTGTAGCTTCAGCATGCGCATCTCTAGACTTTCCTGTTCCTCTTCTCCCGTGTCTCAAGGTTGAACTTCTGTGGTGGATTCAGCAGTTGTCTCTGAATCCAGGGCTCCTGTTTCAGCCTCCACTTCCCTCTCAGGCTCTGTTCACAAGTGCTTCAGATGTGGGATGGGGTGCAACATTTAGTTCCCTGAAGGTTCAGGGAGTGTAGTAGTCTCATCAGCGGAAGGAGCACATCAACATCAAAGAGATGGGGGCTGTTCTGGCTCTTCAGGCATTTCATCCTCTCTTCTCTGCAGGGCCTCTCAAGGTATTCATGGACAATACCACAATCATGTGGTATATCAGTAAACAGAGGGGTATGAGATCTGACCGTCTTTGCCGGCTGGCACTTCTGGTATGGGATCTAGCTATCCAGGATCATATGACTCTTCAGGCAGTTTACATTCCTTCAGACCGGAATGTTGTGGCAGACAGTCTGAGCAGGTCCTTGACTCAGTCCCAGAAATGGATGCTTCACAGGGATGTGTTTCCGGACATTGTTCACCAGTGGGTTATTCCTCAATTAGATCTCTTTGCTTCCCCTTTGAAAAATCGACTTCCTCTGTTTTGTGCCAGAGTGCCAGGTCCTCTGATCTGGAAGGTGGATGCCCTCTCATTTTCTTGGAAGGGGATGTTTCTTTATGCATTCCCTCCCCTTCCTCTCATTCCAAGAGTCCTATTCAAGATTCAACAGGATGCTCCCAAAATCTTGTTGGCGACTCCCTTTTGGCCGCAACAGCATTGGTTCCCTCTACTTCTGCATCTCATCAGTGGCAGTCATCACAAGTTACCTCACCGGGTGGATCTCCTCACACAAGACAAGGGGTCTCTCATCCATACCCACCTGTCCACACTTCAACTGACACTGGGTGATAGGGTTTTGATTCCTCATAGATATCTTTTTTTCTGAGGACGTGCTGCAGGTCCTGCGGGAGGCCAGGAAACCTACTACTGGGAAATCCTACTTGTCTAAATGGAAGAGGTTTTCTGTTTGGTGTCTTTCTTGTGGCCTGGACCCACTTTCTGTGGATGTTCCTTTGGTTCTTTCTTATTTGCGTGAGTTGCTCAATGCTGGTTTGGCCTATTCTTCTGTTAAGGTCCACTTAGTTCTTTCTGCTTGTCTGCCTTTAGCTCCCCTGTTAGCTTCTAGATTTGAGGTTAAGCAGTTTCTTAAAGGCGTCCTTAATATTAGACATCCCAGAATCCTCCCTCCCCGGGATTTTAATTTTGTTCTAAAAAAATTGACTCAGGCTCCTTTTGAGCCTGATGTTTCTTCTTCCTTGCAACATTGTTCTTGGAAGACAGTTCTTTTGTTAGCTCTTCTGCCAGATGGGTGTCTGAGTTGCAAGCCCGTATGGCTTGTCCACCTTTTTTGATATGTCGTGAGGACAGGGTGTCCTTGCGTACTAATCCTTCTTTTATGCCCAAGGTGGTTAATGAGTTGTCACTTAATCAGTCTGTTAATTTGCCTACCTTTTTTCCCTCTCTGCAATCTGACTGTCATTGCAATAAACAAAACATGCTGGAGGGATAGGTTCCTGACCCAGAGACTCCCCAGACTTTGGAATAGACTACCCATACATGTCAAGCAGAGTGCCTCTTTGGCCCTCTTCAAAAGGAACCTTGACGATTGGATGGGAGAAAGGAAATTCACCCCGGGGATCACGTCAGTCGCCCTGCTAGACAGGGGTCCAGGGAAGTAAATAGTGTTGGAAGAAATAGCCAGGGAATTGTTATGGCTAGGCTTGTATAGGCCCTAGGGCCGATAGCCTAGTACCAACCTATGACAGCGAGAGGGTGCTACATACTTTAGATGTGCATAGACAGCTCAGATTTTATTTGAATAAAACTAAAGCTATCTGGAAGTCTGACCAGTTGTTTGTTTCCTTTCATCCAAGGTCTTTGGGTTTGGCTGTTTCCAAGCAAACTATTTCTACTTGTATTTCAAAGGCTATTTCCCTTTGTTCCACTTTTCATGGCGAGAACCTTCCTTCTTCTGTTGAGGCTCATTCCATTAGAGCTGTGGCTTCTTCTGGTGCTTTTTTCAGGGGCTTAGATGCTAATTCTATTCTTAAAGCTGCTACCTGGACTTCTGTGCATACCTTTACCAAACATTACCAGTTGGATGGTATTTCCAGAGCCAGGGCTGGTTTTGCTGCTGCCATACTTCATGGTTTCTTAGAGGGCTCTATGGCTTCCTCCTCCCAGGTTTCCTCTTGAGCTTTTGCTCTCTCACATTAGTAAGGAATACTGCAGCAGTGAATGTAAGGACATAGTGCAGTTGTGTAACATCTTACCATAACGGTAGATGTCCTTGCCTTTACCGCTGCAATATTCACTCCCTCCATCCCCCTAGTCTTTTTCCTTTCCTGACTTTGCATGTTCTCCTTGCTTTTCCTTGGACTGTACTGTTCCTACCGGGGCAATCTGTTTTGAGGATGGTACACCTGAACGTCACCTTTTTGCCGTTCTTACGCAAGGAGTAAGCAGGTGATGTTCTGCGTACCTTAAAGCAACAGAAATCTTTTGTAAACTGGCTGGATGGAGGCTTCGTGGCAGGAAATCCCATAAGTAAGGAATACTGTAGTGGTGAAGGCAAGGACATTTACCGTTATGGTAAGATTTTACACAACTGTACTTTCTCTTGGCAAACCGCATCTTATGGAAATTCCATTTTACAGCTCTTTTGTTTCTTTTGTAATTTCACATTCTTGCTGGTATTGATCATCATTATCTTGCTGCCACAACACTGGTTACCTGGTTCAAATCCAAGGTTCTCCTGATTTTTTTAGTCCGCTCTTGGGCTTTTTTTCCTATGATTCTGTCATTTTCCTAATGAACATTGGAAAAGGTTTTACTGACAAGTTCTGTCTATGACCCTTTCCATTGGTAGAGGAATGAGAAATATAAATCATTTTAGTTTGCTGGCCCACTCTTTGCTGAGTAAACTTTTTTTTTTCCTCCTTTGCCTGCTTTCATCCAAAAATACCTTTACTCTTTCTTGAAAAAAAAATATTCCGAAGACAGCTGTGGCTAAACATTCCTTTTCTACAGCTGCATAGCATTCCTCCCTGGGTTGGAGCCTACAACTGAGAGAAACTATTGGGTGCTCTTCTCACTCTGAAGAAATCTGGCTAAGTACAGCCCCCACCCCATGGTTCGAAGCAACCACCTGCACAACAAATTCTTTGTTGTAATCTGGTCTGGCTAACACAGGGGGTCCTCCCAAAGCTTCCTTAAGCTCCTGGAATGCCTGCTGACATGCTGGGATCCACACTACCTTATCTGGCCTATTCTTCCTTTTGAGATCTGTGAGGGATGCGGCTATGGTACTATAACTGGGGATGAACTTTCTATAGTACCCTGCTGTCCCTAAGAATGCTGTCACCTGCTTTTTGGTAACAGGTGCAGGCCATGCCTGAATGGCTTCCACTTTGGCAGGTTCTGGCCTGATCTTAACACTCCCCACTCTATGTCCCAGGTAGGAGACCTCTGCCATACGCACTTGACATTTGCTGGGCTTAATGGTCAACCCTGCTCTCTGTAGTATGCCCAGCACCTCCCTGACATGTTGAAGGTGCTCTTGCCAGGAATGGCTGTAGATGACAATATCATCTAGATAAGCAAGGGCAAACCCTCCTACTCCTGCTAGGATGTGATTTATCAGCCTCTGGAAAGTCGCTGGGGCATTTTCCATCCCAAAGGGCATCTCTGTGAACTCATACAAGCCAAAAGGAGTCACAAAGGCCAACCTCTGTCTAGCACTTGTAGTCAAGAGCATCTGTCAGTAACCCTTGGTAATATCACTTTTGGTAAGATGCTTAGCCCCACCAAGCTGCTCTAGGGCCTTGTCTGTCATAGACATGGGGTAAGCATCTGACTCTGTGTGACTATTTAATTTCCTGTAATCCGCACAGAACCTGGTGCTGCCATCCCTCTTTGGCACCAGCACCACTGGGGAGGCCCAGGGATTGTTGGACTCTTGAATTACCCCTAGTCCAACATCTCTTGTATCTCCTCCCTCAGAGTCTGTTTGACTCTATCAGGCACCCTATAAAGGGGCCTGTCTAATAGGCCTTTAGGGTCCTGTATCCACCTGGTGCTGCACCAGGTGGGTGCACCCTGGTTTCCCAGTGAACATGTCCCCAAACTCCTGTAACACTGCTCGGATTTCTCGAGCTTGGGTAGGAGATAGCTGCTGGGACATTGCTACCCATTCCACAGAGGTGTCTGTCCGAGCCTCACTGAGGAGATTGATCACCAGATCTCCCTCAGACTCCTCCTGCAAGCCACTGCAAATACTCAGCACAAGGGCCTCCCTATCATGGTAAGGTTTTATCATGTTAACATGGTACAACTTGTGCCCCTGGCTAGTAGTTCCACCATGTAGTTAACATCACTTACCTTTCTTACCATCTTGTAGGGTCCCTCCCAAGCTGCTTGCAGCTTGTTGTGTCTGACAGGAATGGGAACCATTACCTGCTGCCCTACAGCATACTCTCTAGGTCAAGCATTCCTGTCATACCATACTTTTTTCTGTTGTTGGGCTTCTGCCAGGTTCTCCTGGGACAAACCCATGAGTTCCCTGAGCCTTGTCCTGAGGTTTAGGACATATGCCACAACAGACTCGTTGTAAAGTTCACACTCACCTTCCCACTCATCCCGAATTAAATCTAGAGGTCCCCTCACCCTATGACCATACAGCAACTCAAAGGGTGAAAAACCTGTGGATTCCTGGGGAACCTCTCTGTAAGCAAACAGATGTGGCAGATATTTGTCCCACTCCCTCTTAAACTGGGCTGCAAATGCCCATAGCATGGACTTGATTGTGGAGTTTAACCTCTCAGCAAGACCATTAGTCTGAGGATGATAGGGGTCTTCTTCAGGTGCTTCACCCCACAGTACTTCCATAGACAAGCCAGCAGGTCTGACATGAAATTGGCACCTCTGTCAGTCAGTATTTCTTTTGGGAAACATACCCTGCTGAAAATTTCTAACAAAGCATTTTCCACCTTTTCTGCCTCAATGGAGGACAAAGCCACTTCCTCAGGATATCTTGTAGCATTATCTACTACCACTAGGATATACTTTTTCCCTGTGGAACTTGGGGTAATCAGAGGCCCCACAATTTCCATAGCTACCCTCTGAAACGGCTCCTCAATCACAGGCAAAGGCTTCAAAGGAGCTCTCACCTTGTCTCCTGCCTTGCCTACCTTTTCTCACTGCTCACAGGTCCTGCAGTACCTTGTTAGATCTCTGGAAATTCCAGGCCAACAGAAGTTCTGCATAATATGTTTCTTTGTACATTTTATGCCCATATAACCTGCAAAGGGAATATCATGGGCTATGGCTAGAAGTGCCAGACAGTAGGCTCTAGGCACTGTCAAGTGCTGTATTCTGTCACCTTCTAGCCCTCCCTCAGGGGTCCACTCTCTATACAGTAACCCTTTGTCCCAGTATACAAATTCACCCTTCCCTTGAGAATCAAGTGCCTCAGTAGCTGCCTGCATTAGGTCTTGCAGTGTAGGGTCTGAGAGCTGAGCCTGTCTCAACTTTCTTTGTAACCCTTTCCAGCTCTCCTTCCGCAGGAAGTCTGGCATCCTCTGACAGTGGTGCCTCACTGTCAGCCTGGGTACTACTACTCACCTCTCCCTTTGTAGTCACTCTGTCCAAGGGAACATCAGTACCCACAAGCAGCTGTGGCTCACCTTCAGTCTCACTGCTACAGCATAGCTTCCTCCCTGATTTAACCACCTCACCAGTCCTGCCTGCAAGTATGCAGTCTGTCTGGGTCTCCCCCAGGCTACCAGACTCACATGCTTGTCTCGAAGCCTGACTGCATGTAACTGCATAAACACATGGTACTGCATCTTGAAGTCCTTCCCTATCAGGACATCTGCAGGATGGTAGTTTGGTACCCCTGTTGCCTCAAGGCAACCTACTATTGGCATTTTCTTTCCCCACTTACTGGCTCTCTCACCTTTTGTTCCCACCTTGACTCCGTGGACATCTGTATGTCACATGGCCCCACTGGTTGCATTCAGAAGATTTCACCCCAAGTCCTGGACATGTACCTGGACAAGTGGCTTCCCCTACTACTGGCAGATTATGTTGGGGCCGTCTGGGCTGCCCACCAATGGGTTCCTTTAAACCCATGAGCAGTACTGGGGGTCCCTTTCCTGTGTAAGGATGCCCTGCTTGCTAGGTATAGGTCTCTCTTCTTCCCCAACTCCTCTGAATTAGCACATTGTCTATCAGCTAACCAGGTCCTCAGGCAAAGTGCTAAGGGCTTGTTCCCTCACCAAAAGGTCTGCCAGCCCTTCAAAAGTGGTGACCTGACATCCACTTACCCACCTATGAAACTAAGTGTTCAGTTCAGCAACATATTCATACACACTTTCATCTGCCTTGCGTCTGTGCTCATGAAACATTTTTCTATAAGTTTCCGATGTTAGCTAAAAAAAACGTTCTTAACAGCAATATAATCAAAATATTCACAATCAGCAAGTTTAGACAACACAGTTACAGCTTTACTATGGAGTAAGGTGGGTCAGGAACCATACCCAGAGCTTTTGGTCAACATCATACTGTTTGCATACCCTCTCAAACATATGAATGAAACTATCAAAATTATCCCCCACTTTAAACTGCGGAAGAAATTTATTGACCTTTTCTGCTTCTGGGGTCCAATTACATCCCTTTCCATTATCTCCGTGACTCTGGCGAAGAGTCAGCATTTCCTTTTCATGTTGCCTCTGCCTTTCCTTCACCTCAGCTTCCAGGTGTAGCAGGTTTTCATTCTCCTGAGCCTGTATATGTCTGTTTCTCTGCTGCTTCTGTTTCCAAACGCCTGGCCTCCAACTCAAGTCTCTTTAGCTCCAGATGGATTTTTAAGTCCTCTGCAGAAAGGTTGAGCTGTACATTCTCTGAGTGTTGTACATCTCCATGGCCAGTGTGATCATCCTCCCGATTGCTGTTTTCTGATGCAGCTGTGACCAAAGCTGCATTCATGTCTGCCTTAGTCAGGTTTCCATGCATCAGTCCCCTAGCCTGGCACATCTCAGCCAGCTGGTTCCTTGTCAGATTTCCGTACTCCTCTGCTGACACGCTTGCCTGCTCTCCCTGAGTAATTAAGCTAAAAAAAGAAATAAAACAATTGTGATCTGAACTCTGAGTATTCACTGCATGGCTGATTAGAATACAAAAACACCTTTAGAGATCACTGTACACAAGCTACAGGAATACATACTAACTACACCACTACAAGCCAATTAGTATTTGTCAACCAATTGATATGTGGTGTGAATATCCCACCACTGCCACCAGTTAATATGTGATACCTGTGCAGTGGCCCAGCAATCAGGTAGCCTCAACCTCACCACTAACACCAGTGAGGGGCGTCCACATAGGGGAGGATAACAAATACAGACACAATTAAGTACATTTTCCCTTAAGAGCACACAGAGATCACAGTCAGTCTGGGGTTGGTTTCTCCCTTTCTCTCCAGATCCTCAATAAAACTCCCCACTGGCACAGCTATAGTGTCCAAATCTAAGCCTAATGGTCAAGCTAAAACCTCCAGCACCCTCTCTGTCCAACCAGTGCTTCGTGTCCCTGCCCAAGTAGCTGACACACACACACACACACACACACACACACACACACTGAGATACGAGTTATATACAAACACTTAGACACTCCTGGGGAAGGCTGGCACAGGTTCTCCAGCTATGCCCCCTTCTCTGCCAGGCTATATTGTAGAAATTAGGGTGTCCAATTATTACTGTGGAATATTATCATCCAAATGGTTAGTGTGACTGAACAGCAAAGCATATTGGAGTGACTTGGACAGTATCATTATATACATGCAATGTACTCTAGAGCTCAAGTTATCTCTGCACAAAACAGCCACAGTTGAAAGGTTTAAAATATTTAATAATAAATAATAAAAACACAAACCAATACTACTACACATTGTGCTAGTCAAGAGTTCAGAGATCACCATGAAATACTTAAAATAATGCAGTAGAAACGTTCTGACATCAATACAGAAAAAAAAAGCTAATCTAATGTTCCTATTTCCTAGCTATATTTAAGAGAAAACACATTTCTAAAATAAACTTGCATATAGAGCACAGGCAGAGTGCTGGTGATGTTGAATGTTCTCAAGACAAATGCAAAATGCTCTGTCTCTCTCTGTCCTTAAATTGATAACACAGTACCACTTACTCATTTTAAAATTACATCATTATTTTCTATTTCCTGGGGTAACAGAAGCTCAGATTGTAACAGCCATTTTGATATTGCAGCTGGTCAGGAAGCTACAGCAATAAAAGGCATTATTCATGCAAATTCTAGCAATTAAGTCTAGTCTCAAAGCAAAAGGAAGAATTCCTTCATCCAGATATCTCGGCTTCGGGTTTTGAGATCAAACAATTATACAATGCTTGACTTATCAACTTTCATACAGCAGAGTGCACTGTTACATTTTTGCACTGTTACATTTTTGCAGTTCCACATTTAACACCATTTTCTTCCATTTAAGAGAACAAGCCTGTGGCTTATATGAATATTTACAAATGACAAAATTATCTACAAAATTTTATCTGGCTAGGGTGGCAGCCTTCACATATCTTCACAGTACCCATTGAGATTGTAAAGGTATTGGGTTTCTGGGAAATCACAGCTCTTTTATAGTGTGCTGTTATTTACAATTGTCTTCTTCCCCCCTCTTCTAGGACCATAAATATATTAAGTCTTTAGGAATTAACATGTCTGCTATTGAGTAATCTGAGTGAAGAAACCAGATAGTGAAAGACTGATATTGTGTGGCTGAGAATCTGATTCCCATTTTCCAAAATCTAATTTAAGCACTTTTTTTGCAGGCCTAGGCCAGGCCTCTTATGGTCCCTATGATCAGTTGCGTAGTATTGTTCCTGTGTTCTTTACAAGTGAACTTTATAAATCCAGCAAGAATGTAAGTTTATGTTCAAGTCTCATGTGCTGTGTATACAGGAAGTCAACTTTGGGAGCACAGGGGCTGGGCATGCTTTCATAGTATAGTAAAACACAACTTGACATACACCAGTAGAACGTACTTACACCTTGAGAATGGCATTGGAACTGGAAATTATAAGAATTGTACAGAGGTGGGAATACTAGGGAAAAAAAGCTCTGGTAGTTACCCGCTGGGTATGGCCTTCAGGCAGCACAACTGATACAGAGAGTATGTAGATATTTCCCATTCTCCTGAACCACCTGCTGCCATTTTTGAGTATTTGTCCTGTTTAAAAAGTGTTGTGGTCTGCAAAGACCTGTCACATCCCTTGATCTCTTGAAAAATTGTCTTAGGCAGCAAAAGATGAGAAAGGAAGAGTCATGGAATAAACTGCAATACCACTTAGTAGTGACTTCAGGAAATACAGCACAATTTGGAACTGCTAAAATTCTGCCACTAGAATGCAGCAGAGCATGAGTACCATGTTTTCAGTCGAATGCAAGCAACCCTTCTGATGATAAACCATTGTGCTGAGTAAGTCACAAGTAATCTTTTTTTAATGTCGGTCCTCTTGCTAGACCGTCAGTCAGCAATAAATTTGTACTGTCTAATTCTGTTTTATTCGGAAAAAAATGTTTAAAATGTCAGATTTGATATTCAAAATTCAGTGAAATTCTTCCTGGCAGTCCACAGTAAGTTTATCATATCATGGTCTTGGGTTGATTCTCTCCAAAATCAGAATAAACTCAACAGGTGGTTTAGATTGACTTAAAGGTATATAGTAATATAATTCATTGCTATTACATCTCAACCTATTAATGTTGCTTAACTTGTTAGATCCCATAATTTGCTGTAAATGCTTTTGCTGTTTCTTATACAGGCAAGGTAATTGCGCTTAAAGGCTGCAAAATGTAATCCAGAAAAGCACCTGTATCAAATTAATATTTTTGCAAAGATAGGGTCAATCTTTCTAGCAAAATTTCCATGGGTTATTATCCTCACTAGTCGAATTTGCTCCATTTGAATTGAATTGTTGCTTCTGACAGTTAATTAACACGGCTATTATTTTTTTCTATGCTGTCTTTGCATTCCTTTTTAGATGTATTAATTCTGTTTACTTGGTAAGTTAAACATCTTGTTCCATTCTTTTATTTAGATTTGATATTATTAGCCTCCTTGACTGCCATTTTAATAATGATTTACTGATAATTATTCCTTACTTCTTAAGATTTTCTTTTTAAAGATGATGTTATTCTTGGTGGGTGACAGATAATTGTCTAACGGTTTCATAATTCCTCCCACACTTCAGCTGTATTGTCATTTGCAACAGTAAATGTTTACTTAGGCTTAAATTGTACGGAGGTGGATGTGGGAGAGTTGTTATTCAAATGATCATTTAACTACTTATAAGTCGTCATTTTCATCCCGTAAATCACAACTATCTTTTATCAGTCAGACTTTGTTTTCACACAAAAAAAAAAAATCTAAATCTGGAAATTTTGTATTTAACACACATGAAATGAGATAGTCGTTTGCTCATTAAAGAAGTAAATTCAGGGGCAATTATGTATAGATTTAATATTTGTAATGCTGTTTCCCAGAGGTTGCTGTTTTGAAGTTTTCACTTTTTTAATTCATGTTTAGACTCCCATCGGTTTTGAACACTGATCTCCATATCCCAGCTCCATTTCTTCCTCCTTGACTGTGTTGATAAAAACATGCATACCTGGAAAACCTGTGGCAGTCATCCTAATGGGGGATTAGGATATTTTTCTTTTTGTTTTTATGTTGCTGCTATCACCCTCCACATTGGTAGACAAGTACAGTGCATTGCCTACTGCACTGAGCCTCTCTGCAGGTGAACTTGTCTGCATGTGTGTTATACTTATCTAGGGTTATAAGCACTCTTTATGTGAGCTCACACATCCAAGTTCATGCTACAGGTGGGCAGTTCTTAGCCTTTCCTCAAGTAAACTCACTAAGGTGACTCCATCCCTATGGAGGGTCAAGCCAGTGTTGCAGCTCATTTATTGTTTCCTCCAGTATCTGGCCTCCTACTGAACCATGGTCAGCTGGAACACAGTTAGGGTTAGGGTCATTACCGCCGACCAGAGAAGACACTCCAAGTGCGAATGCACTAAAAAGACTGTGTTTGACTCTAAATCAACACACCTAGTAGTTGCCCAAGGCAGCCCCCAAGCTTAAATACCACCCCGCGGGATCCCAACTCATTACCGCCGACCAGAGAAGACACTCCAAGTGCGAATGCACTAAAAAGACTGTGTTTGACTCTAAATCAACACACCTAGTAGTTGCCCAAGGCAGCCCCCAAGCTTAAATACCACCCCGCGGGATCCCAACTCATTACCGACCAGAGAAGACACTCCAAGTGCGAATGCACTAAAAAGACTGTGTTTGACTCTAAATCAACACACCTAGTAGTTGCCCAAGGCAGCCCCCAAGCTTAAATACCACCCCGCGGGATCCCAACTCATTACCGCCGACCAGAGAAGACACTCCAAGTGCGAATGCACTAAAAAGACTGTGTTTGACTCTAAATCAACACACCTAGTAGTTGCCCAAGGCAGCCCCCAAGCTTAAATACCACCCCGGGATCCCAACTCATTACCGACCAGAGAAGACACTCCAAGTGCGAATGCACTAAAAGACTGTGTTTGACTCTAAATCAACACACCTAGTAGTTGCCCAAGGCAGCCCCAAGCTTAAATACCACCCGCGGGATCCCAACTCATTACCGACCAGAGAAGACACTCCAAGTGCGAATGCACTAAAAAGACTGTGTTTGACTCTAAATCAACACACCTAGTAGTTGCCCAAGGCAGCCCCCAAGCTTAAATACCACCCCGCGGGATCCCAACTCATTACCGCCGACCAGAGAAGACACTCCAAGTGCGAATGCACTAAAAGACTGTGTTTGACTCTAAATCAACACACCTAGTAGTTGCCCAAGGCAGCCCCCAAGCTTAAATACCACCCCGCGGGATCCCAACTCGTTACCGCCGACCAGAGAAGACACTCCAAGTGCGAATGCACTAAAAGACTGTGTTTGACTCTAAATCAACACACCTAGTAGTTGCCCAAGGCAGCCCCAAGCTTAAATACCACCCGGGATCCCAACTCATTACCGACCAGAGAAGACACTCCAAGTGCGAATGCACTAAAAGACTGTGTTTGACTCTAAATCAACACACCTAGTAGTTGCCCAAGGCAGCCCCAAGCTTAAATACCACCCCGCGGGATCCCAACTCATTACCGCCGACCAGAGAAGACACTCCAAGTGCGAATGCACTAAAAAGACTGTGTTTGACTCTAAATCAACACACCTAGTAGTTGCCCAAGGCAGCCCCCAAGCTTAAATACCACCCGGGATCCCAACTCATTACGCGACCAGAGAAGACACTCCAAGTGCGAATGCACTAAAAAGACTGTGTTTGACTCTAAATCAACACACCTAGTAGTTGCCCAAGGCAGCCCCCAAGCTTAAATACCACCCCGCGGGATCCCAACTCATTACCGACCAGAGAAGACACTCCAAGTGCGAATGCACTAAAAGACTGTCTTTGACTCTAAATCAACACACCTAGTAGTTGCCCAAGGCAGCCCCCAAGCTTAAATATCACCCCGCGGGATCCCAACTCATTACCGCCGACCAGAGAAGACACTCCAAGTGCGAATGCACTAAAAAGACTGTGTTTGACTCTAAATCAACACACCTAGTAGTTGCCCAAGGTAAAGCACCGACCAGCCTAAACGTGTTTTATATCACGTACCTACTGCAAAAAGAACTTACTTTATTGAAAAATCATAAAAACAGTATTTTTAAACCTGCTGTTAAATACCAGTATTTTTATACCTGCTGTTAAATACCTTTAAACCTGAAGAAATCCCTGTGGTGTAAGCCCCGCTCCCGCGAGGTTTCATTACTCCCATGTGGTATTTCCGCCTCTACGACTGATTAGAGGAATAGTGTTGGGTTAGATCTGTATACTACACGGACGCTTCTCCCATCATTAGGGTAGGTTGTATACCAATTCCTACCTTGCTGCATTTACCCATTTTAACGGGGAAATTGAGAACATTTGTTTGTATTTTGTCATTGTACTCATTTAGAGCTTGCTTTAAAGAGCGCGCAACTATACAGTACCTAATTATCACACTGTACTGATGTTTAATTGAGCGTTTAGACTTCTGCCTAAGCACACTGCTCAATGCGAGCGTGAAACTTGTCGTAACTGTGATTTTGAACTGATTTTGAACTGCTGCATCTAAAATCTTGCTGTTACTTAGATTTAGGTCTGAACAAGTGATAAAACTGGGCATAGTACTCTGTGTAGTGTACTATTTAAAGAGCGCGTGCTGCCCACGGAGCACGCTTAACCAAAGTTTAAACTTTGCTACATCTTTGTTTACAGCATTTCCTATATGTTGGAAGTCGCTGCTTTGCAGTATTGATTTGTACATAGATTTAGGTCTGAACAAGTGATAAACTAAGCACCGTACTCTGTTTAGTGTACTGTTTAAAGAGTGCGTGTTGCTTCTGAGTACGCACAACCACAGTTTAAACCTTGCTGCATTTTGTTTATAGCATTTCCTATTTGCTGGAAACGTGCTTAGCACCAGTGTTAAAATAGTCTGAAACTGGCAATTCTATGTTTATGCCTCCCTATGGCTCTTACCATAAGTAAGATTAATTTATACTAACGTCAGTTATCTTCTTTCCTTATTTCTCTACTTTAGGCAGCCCCCAAGCTTAAATACCACCCCGCGGGATCCCAACTCATTACCGCCGACCAGAGAAGACACTCCAAGTGCGAATGCACTAAAAAGACTGTGTTTGACTCTAAATCAACACACCTAGTAGTTGCCCAAGGTAAAGCACCGACCAGCCTAAACGTGTGTTATATCACGTACCTACTGCAAAAAGAACTTACTTTATTGAAAAATCATAAAAACAGTATTTTTAAACCTGCTGTTAAATACCAGTATTTTTATACCTGCTGTTAAATACCTTTAAACCTGAAGAAATCCCTGTGGTGTAAGCCCGCTCCGCTTACGCCCTTTCGCTCGCGCCTCCCTGCCCCCTATTCCCACCCGCCCCAGTACCTCTACATTTATTGGACGCTAAGCCCATCCCCCTTACCACCATCCAATTACGACTGTCCCTCACCCGGTACCATTTCCTCCCTTTCTCCACCAGTCTTCAATACAAAGTCTACTCTTCCAGTCCGCCCACCCCTTTTCCCTCCCACTGTCACTTCCTCCTCCCTCCTCCTTCCTCCAGTACTCACCAACTTGCAGCAAGGTAGTTCCCACAGCTAACACTACCTACCTACCCCCCCCTCAACATGAATAAAATCACTATTAGTACGTTCTCCCTCACAACAATACTACTTACCTTATCTTATCTGGTAACTAGATATGAAACCCTTGACCCAGGTAGCACCTACTTCCCTTATGGTCAGACCTCCCTGCACTCCCATGACTCCTCCAAAGTCATTCAACCCTCTCATCACCCTGCTATTAATGTGTGCTCCAACAATATCCACCCTACCCTCTGGTACCCGAAAACATCCTCAATAAAGGGACATCTTAAACTTCTAATGAAACTCCAAAGATTTCTGGATTATTTAAAAAAATCTATAACAAAAGATGGTGACATCCACCCTAACCCAGGCCCCACCACTAACATTGACCCAAACCCTCTGAACACTGCTATAAGTCCAGCAGGCTCCCTACGTATGCTTCACCTTAACCTAAGAAGTATTAATAACAAAGTACACAGCTTGCATGCTCTACTTGCAACCCACTCCCCTGACATCATGTGTCTCTCAGAAACTTGGCTCAAACCTAGCACTAAGGATGAGGAAGTCATCCCACCTGGGTATAACATCCTCAGAGCCGACAGAACCACTAAAAAGGTGGTGGAATAGCAGTCATGTTCAAGAACTCCTTGAATATCATTAGGAATCCACTCCAACCTCCAAAGTCCATAACCAGGAATTACTTGCCCTGAAGCTATCCCTAAACAACCAAAAAGTATTAATCTCCTAGTCATATATCTCCTCCAGGCAACAATTCAATCCCTTGAACAAACTCTGAGTTGGCTTTCCACCTTCTATCCCCAGGAAACGATTATTTTAGGAGATGTTAACATCGACTGGTCTCTACTCCTCCCAACTCAATCCACTCCCCATTAACTTACATGGATTTTCCCAACTTATTCATTCCCCCACTAGAATTGGAAATGCCCAACAAAAGGAGAGCATCATAGACTGGATCCTTACTAACAAGACTCCTTCCAACTATACCTCAGGGACCCTCCCTAACGACCTTAGTGACCACCTTATCACTTTTATTATTAAAAACAAATGCACAACTACAAACCCCCCCCCTCACCAGATTAGTCAGAAACAGCAAGAATTTTGTCCCTGATCAATTCCTTGCTGACCTCCGTGCTTGTAACTGGTCCATCCTAAAAACTCTACCCTTAGATCAGAGCGTGTCATACTTTAATGACACCTTCCTTAAAATACTTGACTCTCACGCTCCCAAGCGACTCATTAGAACTAAGGAACGTATTGCACCTTGGCTAACTAATGATTCTAAAACTAAAATTAAACTCAGAGACCAGGCCTGGAACAAATGGAGAACCACTAAAACCCCTCTAGATCGCATCAAGTTTCTTCAGCTTAGAAACTCAACCAAAGCTGCCGTTATGTCTGACAAAAAACAATATTTCTGTCACCTACAAGACAAATATCAAAATAATCCCAAAAAATTCTGGGCAGGTTTCAATCACCTCCTCCATCCAGGCAAATCCACTACCCCACACCAGAATCACTCATGGACAAAAATCCCAGTGAAATAGCTAACACCTTTAATTCCTTTTTACTGAGACCATCCAGTCCCTTGCTAGTCAGCTCACTTCACCCCTGTGGCTCCCACCCCAACTACCTACCCCACTCAAACTGCCTTTAATTTAAAACCCACCTCCACCTACTACATTCGTACCCTCCTAAAAAAACTTAAACCAACCACCCTAGCGGCTGACTTACTTCCAGCCAAATACTTACAAATAGCTTCTGATGCCATAGCCTACCCTGTATCAATCTTAATCAACCGGTCAATTGCTGAAGCCTCTATTCCCTCAATCTGGAAAATCTCGTATATCATTCCTCTCCACAAAGGAGGGTTATCCACTGCCACAACAAACTATAGACCCATAGCCATTCTCTCCCCTATCTAAAATTTTGGAACGCTGCATTCACAAGCAACTCATCACCCACCTCACACAAAATAACCTCCTGTCCAACACCCAACACGGTTTCCCCCATCATAGCACAACCACGGCTCTCCTCTCCTTTGTTGATTCAATTAACCTCAACCGAATAACAAACTAATTTCCTCTGCTCTTTCTAGACCTATCGAAAGCCTTCGATATGGTCAACCACAACCAGCTGCTCCATACATTGGAAACTTTTAATCTTAGCAAAACTACCATAAATTGGTTTAATGCATACCTCACAGGCAGAAAACAGGCGGTACAGTGGCAAAACAAGATTTCAGACCTACTCCCCACGAACATCGGTGTCCCCCAAGGATCTATTCTCGGTCCCCTTCTTTTCTCCGTCTTTATTAATGGTCCTACACTCTATCCTCCCCAAAGCCACCTGCATACAATATGCAGATGACTCCACTCTTATCTGCTCGGACGACTCTCTCACCAAACTCCAAGTCACAACCCAAAACTGCTTTTCTATTGTCGAAAAATGGTTCTCAGATCTAAAACTCCTACTTAATCCAACTAAAACTAAATTGCTCCTATTCTACCCCTCCCCAGCGACTTCTTATGGCACGGAACCTCCCCATACCCCCACCTCAACCTTCATTGTGTCCTCTAATAACGGTACCAAAATTTATCCTGTCACCCACACTAAACTACTTGGAGTGACAATTGACCACAAACTGAGATTCGACATCCATGTAAACCAGGCCATTAAATCACTTAACAAGAAACTTGGGTCCATGTATAAAATAAAGAAATTCTTAACCCCCCCACCAAACTAACCATTGGCCGTACCCACCTCCTACCCACACTCCTCTATGCCTCCCCAATATTCTCCTTCCTTCACAAGAAAGAGCTTAATAAACTATCCACTACCTATAACCACATAGCTAGATTCATTACCGGACTACCCTACCGCACCCATCACTGCCTAAATCTAAAAACACTGGGATGGCTAGAATTGCCCAACATCCTCAAATTTAACCAACTTACAGAGGCATTCAAAATCATAAAACACCCTGAAAAAACTCCCTCACTGAACAATATACTTACCCCCTACTCTAATCTAACATCCCTAAGGTCATCCAAAAGTATTCAAGTATTAACTATTAAATCTACTAACTCGGGTGGTGATGCACTGTACGCCAATTCCATTGGCAAAAACTGGAATGCTCTCCCCAACAACCTTAGACTTATGCCCACTCTCCACCAATTCAAAATACAACTTCGAACTCTATTAAAATCTCAATGGCTATGTCCATGCTCTAATCCAGACTAATAGCTCAGGCTCCCAACTCAACCCGGCCTACATAGGCCTCCATCCAGCCCTTAACTTAAGGGTCCACTATTAAGCCCTAATTACTCATCTTTACTAACTTATATCACTAATTGAAATTTTCTTTTTACCTACTGTTATACTTTTGTATTTTTAATGTTGCCTGTCTCAATTTCCTAGCTTATGTCACTATATTTTTTTATATTTTTATATTTTTTATGTACCTCTGTGCTTTGGAGCTTTTCTCCCCGGGTCTCCACTGAAAATGGATATGTATCCAGTTGGACTAACCCGGTCAACAAATGTAAAATAAAAATAAATAAATAAAAATAAATTTTTCTGTTTATGCAAGTGAACCTGCTTTTGAAACCCCCTCACTTTGTTGTGTTATGCTTTTTCCCACTTCAGGCTGTTTGATTTTTACACACACACACACACACACACACACACAGATATATATATATATATATATATATGGGTTCCCTTCAGATGAGTAAAGTTTTAAAACTTTGAATTTCATATGGCCGAGATCATATGATCGAAGTCTGAAAACTTTGAATTCTGAACAGAGACCTCTATATAGCGTGGAACGGGAAATTTTCCCTTTTACTTGCTGTGCAATGTCAGAGTTGGTATATTTAAATAGCAGGGGGTGTGGGGCTGCATGGGGGGGGGGACTTGCCCCCCTGGAAAAACTTCCAGTTTTTTTTTTTTTTTTTTTTTTTTTTCTTTCATGTATTCAGTTTTGAAACTTCAATCATATGGTCTTGGCCATATGAAATTCCAAGTTTTAAAACTTTGCTCATTTGAAATAGACCTATATATATATATATATATATATATATATATATGTATATATATATATATGTGTATATATATATATATATATATATATATATATATATATATATATATATCTTTAGATATACAGATATAAACATAACCTTCTGTTGAAAATGCAAACCATTGATCCTGCAATGATCAAACCATAGTGGTTGAAGACTGCATATCGATCCAGAAAGGATCAAAAAAGCAATAAAACACAATGACTTTGCTGGGGGGGATTTCAGTCTTTTTAGCAAAATTTCCTTAGCTTTATTATTCTCAGTAGTCTATAATAGAAACCCTTGCTAATTATACATACCAATTTCAAGATTACACAACAGTGGGGAAAGGGCATACTTCCCGATCTCCACTGTACTGCAAACTTGCAGTGAAAAAGCTGACACATTTCAATCAGCTGATTTTTTATCTAATCTTATGGCTCTTTGACATGTCATATGAATGCAGTAGTCAACAAATACATGTGTATGTGTGTGTGTGTGTGTTTGTGTGTGTGTGTGCGTCTGTGTATGTGTGTGTGTGTGTATATATATATATATATATATATATATATATATATATATGCAAACACACACACATGTACATACACACACACATATATGTATACACAGGTATATCTATATCTGTATATATTTACATATACATATAGATGTAGATATATATACATATTTTTTGTAAAACGTTTGGATGCTCATTCTCTTGAATGCACACTTTTTTTTGTTTTACAAAGGAAAACGTGACTGGTAAACCTTTCATTTATGCTTTTGAGACTTTCTTATGCCATCCTCAGCTCATGGACTGATTGATGCCACAGCATGGGATTTCTGCCATAATTCTTAGATACATGACATGAGATTTTGTTTTATCTCAACTTCTGTCTCCTGCTTCTATTTTCCAAAGGCACCTCTAATTTGAGAGAGCATTTCTTGGACTTCTTAATTCATAGTTGTTTTATGCTGTTATTTTCTGCAGTCAGTTCAACTAAAGCCTGTCATTTTAAGTAAAGACCACATCAGTGAGGCATTTTCTACTGTAAAAGCTAACTATTATACAGGACCTTCATTATTAGAAGCCTCTCCAGTCTGTTACTGGTGATTTTTTACTTACTTTTCCAGGAAAATCTGAATCCGAGCTTTTTACGACCTTTCTGGAAAGATGCAGTGGTGGTGCCTGTTAATAAGGTGTGCAACAAAAAGGTGCTTTCTAATTATTGCCAGAAAGTCTGACATATGCCTTTGGAAGGCAGTTTGAACAAATGCTATTTATATATCTCCCTATCAGTGAACTGCTTTTATTATTATATCAGTAACAAGGGCTTACTGTTTCTTGATCTTCTCTTCTTAATTTATAATAGTTTTGCAGGGCATGTAGTGCAGTGATTACAGTCAAAAGCAGCTAAATTACATCCTTGTTCAGCACTACTGTAGCATGAGATGTCCATACATTCACTGCTGCAGTATTCTTAATGGTATGGGATTCCCTGCCATGGAAGCCTCTATTCTTCCAAAGACTTCTGAATTTAAAAGGTATGCTGAAAGTCACCATATGCTCCCTGCATAACATTGGGCATAATGGTGACTTCTGCAGTATTCGCTCCCTCCCTCCATCCCCCTAGTTCTTTTCCTTCCTGGATGTAGACGTTACCTCTTGGGTTCCTTGGACTGGTGTTCCTCCTGGGGCAATCAATTCTGTTTTTGGTAAGTCTGAACATCACCTTTATGTGCTACGTTATGCAGGGAGTGTATAGTGACTTTCAGCATACATTTTAAATTCAGAAGTCTTTGGAAGACTGGCTGGATGTCATGGCAGGGAAGCCCATATTGTTAAGAACACTACAGCAGTGAAGACAAGAACATCTACTATTATGGTAAGATTTTACATGACTGTACTATGTTACCTTAACAGCACTTAGAATGGTGCTTAATAATTAAGCACCCCCTACATGCTGTTAACATCAAGCGTGCACTAAAGCAGACAGTGCTGACCAGTAAACAGCAGCAGCATGACATGAAACTGATTTTTCTCAACTTCCCTTTCTGCCTACTGTCTGCTAAAGTACACTCATCATTTTGAATTAAACTGCTTCTATTAGACAGTGAATACGTAAGGACATCAACTACTCCCCCGCTGCTTTAACAGCTTTCAAAACTGTCACAAAACATTTTTTTTATTTTTTAAATGTTTTCACTAACTAGTAGTACATGGAGCAGATAAATCTCCATGCATTGCAAAGAAATATGATTGACTCTCCAATCGCAACAAACTACTGTGTGCTCTCAACATGGGTACCAGGACTCACCTTTCAAGCTTTGTTCTTGAGGTGAATTTCTTGGCATCCATGTCTCAAACACTTAATATATATGTTGCGATCGGAGACCCAGTCATGATCCTCTGTGTTATGCTTGCCAGTAGCACTTATGTGGGTTCTAGAACAGTTTCTGCATTACTCGAGTGTTGCAGTATTATTCCCAGGCAAGCTAACATACATTTCATTTTAAAACACTCAAGGTTTTTCTTTTCTCATTTCTCAGTTTATTATTGATCCTCAATTGTATACGTCTTATATTTTTTCCCTTCAGGCAAAATGAAAGCCAGATGTCACGCTCCTTAATTAAATCTTTTCATTTGCACTGCTTAGTACTATCTCTTTTAATATCATCATATCTAGTCAGGCATTTATCATAACCTGAGAACTTGTCATATACAGTGCTTCATTCCTAACTTCTCCACATACCCTTAAGCAGCAGAACAGGCAAGCTTTATCCAATATATTACCCAGGGTAATATGTGCTATATACTCGACACCAGTTCGCTCGGCACACTCCTCATTTTAAACACTAGTTATTATTGATGTACAATTAAAAGAGCAGTGCATATTCACCAAGTATATTGTGATTGCCAAAAACTATATGTATGAGGCACTAGTAGCGAGTATGGTAAAGTAGTTTTACGTTTTAAAGAATTAAGTGGGTGTTGGGCCAAGTTATTTGGTTTTATATAAAAAGAAAGATAGTAAAAATAGGATTTATATATCCAGGGTATGATAAACTTGTTTTAATTGTTTAATAGTAGCAAAAAAGGATTAAGTAAGAAATCCTAATAGTGTAGTAATAGATATAAACAAGAGCTTGTTACCATTGATGGAACTGTAAGTGAAACATCTACTTTGATACAATTAAACATTAGTATCGGTAGTTAGTACAATTAGGAGGAAGTGTCAGTAGAAGGAAAAAGTTGGAAGCCTATAATAGATGGAATTAGGTTTTTAGACTGAGGTTAATGTAAACTGGTTCTGCTGATGTAGTTTTTATAAGGGTGTATCATTGCTGAGTTAGAAATTTAAGACAGATGGAAAAGTTGTTGGACATACAGACAGCTGTTTGCACCATGGCAGTGGTTAAACCACCATTGTACATGGTTATTATAAGCAGCAGTTACTGTTGCATAAGAGTTTCTTAATTATGAATGGTTAGCAATAATATTGTAAGATGAGAGTAATGATAGGGAGATCTTTTTCATAGATGCATTTTAGTATAGAGGTTTTATGTTCAGTACATTAGCAGTAGTATTGACTGTTGGGACCGTCTCCATATAGCAGCTTTGTTGATCTATCCCCTCCAACCTGTTTTCTGATGTAGCCCATAACCAGTAAGAACAGCAATGGGATCGAGCTGAACACTAATGGCCCCCTCCCCCACTGGGAACCCTTCTTTGAGTCCAAACACTGTTCATATATCTGTCATTGGGTCCCTGTACATAATCTGTACTAATTTTGCCAGTCTTTCGGGACTTTAAAACATTGCAGGACTGCCCAAAGCAGCTTTTTGGGGATTTTTTCTTATGCGTTCTGCAAGTCTAGGAATACCCATTTGAACTATTTCCTTATCTCTTGTTTATTCTATGCTGTCTGTCTCACTACAAACATGGGGTTGATTGTGCTGCATCCTTATCTGAATCCCTACTGCTCCTATGTTATCTCAACTTTTACTATTGTGCATCAGTCATCCTCTCCAATAACTTGTGTAGTGCGACGGGAGTTTGATAACCTCTGTACTGTCCACAGTTGTGAATGACCCCTTTGTTCTTGTACACTGGCACTAGTATGCTTATTCTCCAGTCTTCTGAAATATGCCTTTCTCTCTGCTATGAGTACCCTTGAGCCATTTCTGCCATAACTCACCTAACATCTTGATCAAATTTGCATTTCTGAATTCATCTGAGCCTGCTGATTTCCCTGAGTTCATTTTCGTTAGTGTTGTTGATACTTCTTCTAGGGTGAGCTTTTCTTTCTTTTTTATTGTAGGCTACTATGGAGCTGTACAGCTTCTTTGGGGTTTTCTTCACTCAGAAGCTGCTGGATGTACTCCTTTCATCTGCCTGTTATTTCCTATCGACTGATGAGTAGGTAGTTAGTTGCTGGTATCCCATGTGAATTGTGGCTGACTGCAGTTTTCTTTATCTTTCTGTCTTTGTGTTGTAACCTCGCACAGTTTTTAGTTGCAATTTCCAGAAATTATTTTAGTGTCTCTGATGCCTTGTTCTTTGCATTTACAACTGCTCTAGCCTCTTTGTCTGCCAACTGGTATTCTTTCTTGGCTTTGTTCATCTTTTCCATCTCCCACTTTTTCCTTCTCTCCTTTCTTTAGACAACTTTACGGTCTTTTGCATTCCACCACCAGCTTTCCTTATGTATCTTATTTACATGCCTGGCTTTACTACATATCTGTCGTTTAGTCCTCACACATGCTGTTTTGAGATGCTGCCACTCTTCTTCGGCTCCACATATGTCCTTTTCTTCCTGAGGTGCTGGAGCCCCAAGTATTTCCTTCAACTCTTATGCCAGTCGACTTCCAGGTCTTCAGCACAGTTTCTATTGACCTTGGAGCCTTCTCTGACCATCGCTTACAGCTGATTGTGGCCACCAGAGGTTTATGCTGTGAGATAGCAAAGACATTCCAGTGAAATAGTTATCTATGACCGCTTTTTCCTTAACAGGGGCAAATCTACCCAGGCAATCCTCATATCTTGTGCATTTATTTTCCCCATTGCAAATTCCTTCTCCTGTTGTCCTATTTTATATAGCAGATCCTACAACTGCTGCCTGAATGCACTGTTTCCCTTGCTATCACAGCCCTGCTGTAGGACATAGGCTGAGATCATGAATACTGCCCTCATGTTGTTACACTGCAATCTCCTTGCTGTAAGTCTCACTAATTCAGATGGTATCCCTCATTGTTTTCAGAAGACTCTCCCTCTTCACATTTCCCTGTGAAGTGGACACTGGATCCCAAACTTTGTTGTACTTCCTTCCACCTAGTCTCCTAGATAATGACGTCCAGTTTCCTCCTTATCATATCATTCATTTCCAAGCTGCATCCTGTCATAGCAGTCCGTAGTTCATATTTGTGCAGCTTGATTAGATTTATATCTATCTTTTGATTAGCAAACATATCGCAGATAACCTAGGCTGGGTAACTGGGCACCTGCTAGTCAGAAGCTTATTAGCCTGGAACTGCTGGGGTTTATGCCAGTCTTAGGCACTGTACTAAAGAGGCACAGAGATCCCTTGCACCATAAGCATGGGTCTTTGGCATGAATCAGATTAGGCTGGGTCCTCAGCCCATTTATCACTGGCAAGTACCAGTGCCCAGTTTTGGTGGCATTAGCCCATGTGATCCAAACATATATAACCAATATTTGCACCATCAAGTGGCTAGCCCTGATAAAGCACACAATCTGTGATTTACGTTCTTTTTTCTAAAAAATACAGTGCATCATAGTTGATGCCTAAAGTAGTTGGTCTACACAACTCTTCCTCTGATAAGCATTACAGTTTGTTTATTTATTTGTCATTTAACTGGGTTAGTCCAACTGAGCAAGTGGCCTGTTTTCAATGAAGCCCCGAGGAGAAAAGCTCCAACTTACAATACAGTTTGTGGAACTTTACAAAAGAGTGGTATACATTACATGAAATACAAATTTAGGACAGAGTAGAATATAAAATTAAAATTATAGGCTTATAAAGACATTCTGTAGTAATTACAGGCAGAACAACAAATGAGTATACACAGTTGAGGTTACACATTACAATTAGCTTGGAATTATGTGAGAAGATGTATGTAGGTGAGAGACAAATATGCGGGTATTGTTGCTGTCATTTGGAGAACAAGAAATTTTAGTAAGAAGTGGATTGAAAGTCATAAGTTTCAGAATGGAGTCGAAAACAGCTTGGTAGCAATATGAGAAATAGCAAAGAGGTAAAAGTGGTGGGAGTGGGGGGATTAGGTGGGATTGTGGCATAGGCAGGTGCTGGCATTTAGGAAGAAAGTTTTGAGTTCGGATTTAAAAAGATTTGTGTTAGTAATGGATCAGATGTTAGGGGGAGCTTGTTCTAAGCCTGGGACACACTTTATTTGTAAAGAAGTTTGCCAATATTTTTGGGTTTGTAGGTGTCAGGCAGGTGCTGGTCTGCAGAGAGAGCAGAAGAGGGTGAAAAGGGATATTAGGGAGGAGAGAGAAGGACAGGTTGAAAATGTTAAAACTGTAGATGAGTGGAGTCGTCCACATATTGCATCAGGGTGGAGGTTGTACAGGAAGTGTGTAGTTGGTTGGTAAATACATTACAGAGTAGCAGGCCAAGAATGGAGCCTTGAGGGACCCTAGTATGAATGGGCAAGAAAGGGGAGCAGGTGGAGTACCATCTTACTGACTGTTGTCTATTAGTGAGCTAGCTAGAGAACCATTTAATAGTAGAGGGGAATAGGTTGAGATCAGATAGTTTATCAAGAAGTTCATTATGAGAGACAGTATCGAAAGCTTTCAAGAGGTCAAAAAAGAGGGACTAAACAAGTCAATTTTTGTCTCTGGCTTTAGCGACAGTCAGAGTCGAGACAGAAGGGCAGTGGATGTACTGTAATGGGGTCTGAATCCATGTTGAATAGGGGTTAGGAGGTTTTCATCTATTATGTATTTAAGTAGTTTGTGTTTGCATTTTTAAGGAGTATAGATAGTGGAAAGAGGATGGCAATAGGTCTGTAGTTGGCTTGTTCATTGCTGTTGCATCCTTTGTGTAGTAAAATGGTGTAGAAAGATGTTCATGTGTCTGGGATGGTGGATTCCTGTATAGATCTATTAATCACAATGGAGACAAGGTAGGCTATTGAGTGAGCATCGAAGTTAAGAAAGAGAGAAGGAAGGTTGTCAGAGGAGGAGGAGCATGGTTTTAATTTAAGCAAAAGAGATTTTATGTAAGAAGTCAGGATGGGATTTAGTGTGAAAGAATTGTTGCTGGTAGTACTGGGAGTGGTATGGGTGAGATTATGATTTTGACCATTTTGGGTTAGTTTGCGAATAGATTCTATGAAATAAGAATTAAGAAGAGTAGCTGTTTTGAGGGGAATTTTGTCAGGGTAGGGGATGGGGTTGGTAACGTTATCTGGGTGTAGGATTTTATTAGAATGCCAGAATTTTGGGGGTTAGAGTTATGGGTGAATTGGGCATTATAATATATTTTTTTCTTATCCTTGTTGAGGTGCTTTTTTGTAAGGTCCTCGAAGTTCTTTATATTTTTGGTGAAGGTTAGTAGATTTTGTTGTAATCCATTGTTTCCAGGTGCTATCTCTTTTTTTTTTTCATAAGAGTGAGGGTGTCTTTTGAGAGTCAAGGGATGTGGGTTGTTTTGATCCTAACTTTTCTAGGAGGTGCCAGAGAGTCAAGGATGGCAAGGAAAGTACAACTGAATTATAGTACTGCATTGTTTAGGGGGATGTATTATAGAATTGTGCTTGTTGTTGAAGGTGGTATTATTACAAGAGGAGAGGTTGTGACATTCTATGTGGAGATGGAACTTAGGTGCCTGAATAGAGTATCTGTGTACTCTGATAGGAAGGTGGTCACTTAGGGAATCAGGTAGGGTAGTTGGGTTTTGATAGAGGTTCGGATCAGATGGTAGAATCCAATCCAAGGTTGAGCTGCTGTTATTATTTTTGTTGAAGTGAGTAGGTGTAGTAATTACTTGATGAAAGCCATAAAGGTTAATGTTTGGGAAGGGCTGGTAGTAGATGTTTTTTGCCAGTCAATATTTGTCTCCTAACAAGATGGTTTCATAGGGAATTTAGAATGACATCCATGAGAGAATGGATTCAAGGATGGGAATGTTGTTTCCTGGTGGAATATAGATAGCAGCTATGACTGTTTTTTTCTGGGGGTTAAGGTGGCAGTTTAAGATTAATTCGGCTGGGTGGAAAGTTGAGTGGGTTATGGGTAGGGGGGATAAATTGAGGTGCTTAGAGTGCATGATTGCAACTCCACCTCCTTTTTTGGTGATTCTGTCTTGACTGTAGATGTTGTAGTGGAGTGGCAAGATTTCAGTGTTGGAGATACGGGGTTTTAACCATGTTTTGGATAGGGTTAGGATGTGTTGGGAGTAGAGGGTTATCCAGGAATGTAGTTCAGAAGAAGTTTTGTTAGGTAGACTTTGTATATTAATTGAGTATATAGCAAGGTGTTTGGTACTGGGGGGGTGAGAAAGACAGTAGTAGCTGGAGGCAGATAGGTTGGTGGAGGAATTTGTTGGGGGGGGCTGGATTGGGGTGGATGTCCCCATCAGGTAGTAGTATGCTTGAGAGTGGGGATGGTTTTGAAAGGTAGTGGTAGTGACATAAAATTTTGAACTTTGGTTTAGGGTATATGTGTCTAAAGACTGTGCTTGTGAAGTTGGGTATAAGAGATATTGAAGAGAGAGGAGGAGATAGTGAAGGTGATGGAGGGTTCCTTATGCTGTACAGAATGTGTGGTGGTAGTCAGAGGTTGAAAATGATAGAGTAGTGTATGGTAGGAAATGAGGAATGAGAGATAGAGAACTAAAGTGGGTAAGATGTAGGGAAGAGCCATGATTATGATGCAGAGTTTTGAAATGTAGCGTCAGACTGGTTAGAGACAGAATAAGGGTTATTTAATTTACTTTTAATTGTTGGATGGAATTAGAAGGGGTGTTTTACAGTTAGATAATTATGCAGATCTGCTTAGCTCAGTCAGGTGAGTGGAGTGGTAAAGGGAAATAGAAGGGATAGTATGAGGTGAGGGTGATATGATTGGATAATTGAATAATAGTCGGCTGGGCAGTAACTGTGAGCAGAGAGTATAAGTTAAATGAAAGTTGGGGTGGGTGGGAATGGGGGCAGGGTATAGGGAGTGTAGTGACCCCAAGCATAGCGGGCTGACCCAACCAACCATTACCACGCACAGCCAAGTGGGAGAAGTAAAACAATCAGGGAAACAACAATGGCAGACTGGATAATGGTGAGAACACCTGCACTATGAAAGACAACGGTGAAGTACTTACAATAATTTTTATTCAGTATAAATGTTCAGGTAACACTAGTATTACAGGGGATGTAATTTTATTCAGTGCAAGAAGTCCGGATGATGCTGGTGGTAAAAAAAATAAATAAATTCACACAGGACTTCCCTTTTTTGGGTGAAATTCGTCTAATAACTAGTAGAGGGAAATCAGGAAGAAAAAGTATTTGTAGGTAAGCAAGCTGTTATCTCTAACAGAATGTTTTTTAGATGTAATCATGTATTGCAGAGCATTCCATGGGTGAGAAAAATAAAAAACAGTAGATATTTTCAGTCTGAGTTACTGCCCATGACTACATTCAGTTTTGGATGAGTTTGAGGTGGAAACCTTCCTCATGGTTTTGGAAGGTGAGAAGAACCCCACAGAGAGCATGCATACATCACACAGGCATTGGCTGGATGTCAGGATCAAGCCTTGTACCCTTGTTTTTGGGAGGTAAATATCTTGACCATTTTGCTAACCATGTCCTGTGTCTAGTAAATAAGGCTCGAGCTTCAGCTGTAGTGTACTTCCTGTGCACCTCGCGGCCCTCTGTTTCATTATCATCCGCATTCTCTGTGTATTTCTCATATATGCTTTTTTAATTGACATTTTATATTGTATGTGTCCAATTTTTTCAGTTAATTCTGTTAACTATGCCAGTGATTTTTCTCAATTTGCATACACCCACAGCGATTTATAAAATGGTGCTTTTTTCTCTTAATGGCCTTTCCCTTATTTGATCATTTCTTATTCCAAATGCTGTCCTATCTCTTACTAATATATGCATATCAGTATCTGCTGATATTTTTGTTGTTCTTGGTTATGGGACAGCTCAAGTCTCACAGCTAGTAACACATTTTTCCTTAGTCTCATCTTTATTTTCCTTAGTTTTCTCCCAGAAAGTGTCGGTCATGTTTTTTTATTTTGTTGGTTGAGACGTTTGGGCTTGGATATACATCTCTTCTGCTGTATGTAGTTTCCCTAGGTGTAGACTTCTGCTTATGTTGAAGAGCACATCTTGTGGCCTTATTGGCATATTTATGGTACACATCTGTTTAACACTAGTATGATTTTTGTGTGCATTTCTTTGCATATGTCTTTGCCTTGCCCGCATTTCAGATATGCCTCATAATCTTGGCAAGTTCATTGAAATTCAGTTTTCTGTTTTACTTGACTAGCATTCCTGACTTTTATTTCCTTATTCACTGTATTGTCTTTCTTCTGATTTGTTATCTCAGCCTTATTTAGTTAGGGACTTACAGTCAGATATTCTGGTAACGTAGCTGTATGAATTAAAAAAAAAAAGTTTCCCCTTCTTTCCATAATCCTCAAGTCTCTGCTATAGTGATGGTAGCTGTTCAGTTGGAACATGATACATTAAAAAAAGCTAAAGTTGAGAACAACTCTGTTCCATGCTTGCTGCTTTTTAATGATTCATAAACCATCAAAAGTGGTGGCATTTCTTATTTTCTGTCTCACAGCAAACGCCTTTTCTGTTCATATTTAGGCAACTGCACAGATCCTCAGTTTTGGATTACATTATTAGGTAATTTCCTTGTATACCATTTCAGATGATTATGTTTTCACTGTTTTTCAACATAGGGGCACTTTGCTTTGCTTAATTTTCTCCTCAATGTCCTTAGTACAGTGTGTACAATTTGTGTTGTAGAGTTGTGTTATATTCTGAGTTACTAAGGCACATTTCCTTGATAAATCTTTTTTTTTTATTTTCTTCATATCTGTATGAGTTTCTTTGTGTGCAGCAATCACCTCAACCACCTCATAATAGAGAAACAATATTTTTTCTCTGATTACAAATGACATAATGTGATACAGGTACACTTAAATAGTACCTCTTTCTCTCTGTGAGCTCTCATTACTGTTTCTTCTTAAGTTGCAGTCATACAAGGTTTCTTTATCACACCATTGCAGCTATTGTCTGAAGTTAGTTTTCTTTATTAGCACAGTTAACATTTTTATGATCTACTCAAAAGTGAATCTCACTAGCTTTGGATGCGGCTTTAATCAGCTGGGTTTATAGGAGTTTAGTGAACCTGTACACACTCCTAATTTCTGTAGCGTAACCCATTAACTTGTGTGTTATTTCCTGGCCTCCACCCTTTTTATCAGGGTTTATTGCTAAAGTTACTTCTTATACGTCAGGACTTGCTTAACAAATAACACCCAAATTTTGATAGAACAGTTTTGTGTGGTACTCTGTACACCTGATCTATGATGAAGTTATCTTTTCAGTAATGATCTTTCTCCATCCTCCTTTTGGAGTATAATTTTGGTGTCCCATTATCATGTTATGACAACAGTAGTCTACTTTGTATATGTTTCTTTTGACTTCTTGCAGGGGTTTCCTCCAAAATTGTATCTGCTTTCTGCTGATCTCTCAATGACAACCTAGCTATAGAAGGCTGTTCTTGCATCTTTCTTCCATGATATTTACCACTTCCTGCTTTCTAGATGAATTTGCCTGTTGTGAAGAGCTTATCTTGATACATACCTTCCAGCTCTGTATACTATCCTTGCAAGTCAGGTATTGGACGTATGAGAAAGAGGATGCTAGTGAATCCTGGCTACCATGCTTCTCAAAGTTTGGAAGCCAGTATGTTGGTACTTAACTGACTGCACAGATATTTGCTGCTGTTCATCTCCTTCTGTTATGAACACTTCATACAGCTGCTCTTTTTGTGAATGTTTAACAGCAGTGCAGTTAGTTTGGTGTGCTTCTGTAAGAAAAGATGGAATTTTGTTAGTAGATCTGTTTTTACATCAGTATTGGGACATGCCATAGATCTGAATATTATCTAGCTACAAGACTTAGCTTGGGATTCTTAGACAAATAGCACATGCACCAAGTCAGAGAGTGTATGGATTCAAAGACAATATATTAGCTGTGAAATGCCCAGTATTAGCATTGTACAAGTATACAGCTTTCATCTGTGAATCCCAGCTTTAAAAGAGTTGATGCTTTTTTGCTTTTGTTTTAATTCATAGATGTTATGTTGTCCTATCTCGCCTTCATTCTTACTTGAATGGGTTTGGAACCAATCCTCTGCTCCGACTCTGCTGAATACACAGCTGGAAGTCTCAAACTTGGCTCATGGCAGATAGGTATCCCATGATGCAGTGGTGCGACTCTCCAGATCTCATTTGTCACTTTACGAGGTTGGATGTTGTCTTCTTGGCCGTGGCTAAGTTTTTGTCTTTGTTCACTTAGTTAGCTTTAAATTTTAGGATTCTTACATTTATATTGTTTTTGTAGAATTAGATAGTCAGATTTAGCGTGTAGCTTACTTTATCTCTTTCTGCTGTTGGGCCGTCATTTTTTTCACAGGCCTTATTGTAGTAGTGTGTTGTTTAGCATACTCTTGCTATTAGTTAGTTAGTTGGTCATTTAGCTCATTTAAATTAAAGAGCTAATCACCCGTTTTAGTTAGAGGGATGGTAGTATTACTGCATGTGTGTGTTATTCCTTGGTATCTAGCTTCGTTTAAGTTAGAGGTCCTAGTGTTCTCCCTTTTGTCAGAATTAGTTTTCTAGTTTATCTTACACTTAGATGTGCAGTGTTTATTAGATTAAAGTGTGTTATATATCAGTGTTCTGAGTTAGTTGCTTTTGTAATCCTTTTGGGAACTTTCTCCATCATCTCTAAAGACTCTAGAGAGAAAGAGCATAAGCCTTCGGGCTTTAAGAAATGCCAGAAATGTACACAGAAAATGTCAGACTGACATGTCATTTGCGTATACTGTCTAGGGGCTATTAATTTACAGGAGGATTGTACTTTCTGCCACTCCTTTAGTGCACACGTGTTACAGGAGAGGAGAAACAAATTGATTCTCAAGAGTCTTTTAAAGCCAATGTTTGAGGAAGCTGTGCAGAGTGCTTCTTCTTCTTTGTCCTCTTCTTCTTCAAAGCAGGACAAACCATCCAAAAGGCCATCACCTGTCTCTTCGGCTCAGTTGGAGCCTCCAGAAAAATTGTCAAAACTTTCTAAAGCATCTGCCTCCTCAGCTCCACAGCCCTCGGAACCAATGGAGGTCATCATTATTGACAAGCCTGGTTCTTCGGAGCTGCAAGATACTGTGTCTTGGAGCCAGTCAGTTGACATTCCATCAGTCTCCCCTACTTTGAGATCTCCCATTTCGGAGTGATCTCATTCTCCTTCTCTACCCTCCAGGTCCACTAGGAGCCTATCTGATGATGACATAGAGCGGGTGGTGCGCGGACACCTGAAGTCGCAGGCGCTGGCCAAATTGTTCTCAGCTCTGACTCATCTAGTCTCAGAGCCTCCCAAGACTATTGCATCCACTGTTGTTCCTCCTCCGAGCCAAGCTGGACCATCGGAGCCAGAGTCCCTGGTACCACTTACTGTAGAATCGGTGGTTCCCGGACCCCCTTCGGAGATTACGGAACCGACATCTGCTCTGACTCTCTCGGCACTGTCAGGAGTGTCTGGGAGCCAGGGTTCTCCGGCCAGCCCCATGGGGGGGGGGTGCTCAGTCCCGAACTTCGGTTTCGAGTCTACCTCTCGGTGTGTTTGCTCAGGTGAGCTCGGCTCACACATCAGCCTCGGAGCCAATCTCCCTGGAGCCGGGGTTGTCCTTCATCTCCTTGGAGCTGGGGACATCCTCAGAACCAGTGGGATTTGCTTTCGAGCTGATGAGTGTGCTGTCTCCCTCTACAGCTCTACATATGGATACTGGCATTCGTCCCCCAAGGCACTGGCTACTGTCTCAGCACCACCCCATCCACAGGACAGCAGAGATCCAGAGCCTCAGGATCCCCCATTGGGTTAACCCCTGTCTTCCAAGGCCTCCCCAGAATACCCTTCTGAGGAGCCCCCTCAGAAGAGAACTTGCAAGAGGAAGCATATAGACTTCCCAGATGAGTATGTCATCTCAGATATTGACTTCGAGGAGTTAGAAGGGTCCCCACGGTTGTCCTGTGATGATATCTCATTTGCAGATATCCTGGAGATCCTTAAGCAGAGAAACGGCTGGAAAACCTTCACCCCTACTGATGAGGAGTCAGTGTACCTGAAGGCCTTTGGATCTCAACCTTCAGCCTCATGGGTGTCTCTGCTATTCGATGAACTAATGGACTTGGTCAATCAAAAGGCATGGAAGTCACCCGACACTATGGAGCCAGTCCCTCAGAGGCCAAACAAGTTTTTTTCAGTCCCTACCGGAAAAGATTTTCTCACAAAGGGTGTAGCTGTAGATGCTATGGTGGTAGCAGCAGCCACCAAGAAGGAACTTTCTGAGACATCCTCATCTGTTCATCCTGTGAACAAAGATTCTTGAACGATGGACAGATACGGGAAGCGTGTCTTTTCATCAGCGACTTTTACACTCCAATCGCAGAACTACCTCGCTCACTTTACAAGGCTACAAAGAGATGATCTGAAAAAGCTAGGAGATATTCTACAAGGTACATTAGCTGCGGGGGGTGAATGAGAAAGTCTCCTCCCAGCTATCCACCTTAAATTCTGTCATCAACTCCTCCATGAGACTGATATATTATGCAGCGGTTGGAGCAAGCAGAGCAGTGGGTTCAGCAGTTTCCTTGAGGAGACACTCCTAGATGCGCTTGTGCAATTTTGCGGAACCCTTTAAGTCTACCTTTACTAATGCCCCTTTGATGGTTCCTCACTCTTTGGACCCAAAGTAAACGACACACTCACCAGATGCGAGCAGAAGGGAAAACTCTCTCTGCCATTGGAGTACATTTTTCTGTACCTTCAAGACCTTACCCTAAAGGTCAGAAGAGTGGGAAAATGTGGTTCAAAAGGTCCCAGAGAGCTTTCCAAGATGCACGAGATGAATCCTTCCCCAGGGGCAGAGGGGGAGGTAACAATGGCAGACGTCTTAGCGGCAGAGGGGGTCCGCAAAACCGTGATTCGTTTCGCGGACATTCCTGTCTGCGCTCCTGAAAGGAGGCCCGCATGCTCTACTCTGGAGGCAGTCAATGGACATTTGTCTTTGTACCCAGAAGCCTGGCAAGCTGTCACAAGAGACAAGTGGATACGAAGCATAATATCCAGAGGATATTCCATTCCCTTTTGCCACCCTGTCCCACAAATAAGAACAATCCCAGATGTTCCACCCAATGTAAGGGAGGAAGCAACTATAGAAATCCGAAAGTTGCTGGATGAAAGAATCATCCAGGAAGTCCCCACAGAACAAAATGAATTTGGAACTTACTCAAGATTCTTTTTGGTGCCAAAAAGAACAGGGGACTGGAGACCCATATTGGATCTCAGCAAGCTAAATGAATCTGTCAGAAAGTCAAAGTTCTGAATGGTGACACTGCAGTCAATAATTCCCTTGTTAGGGAAAGACGATTGGATGTGCTTAATAGACCTCCAAGATAATAATGGACAGAGCATCAAGGAGCCAGTCATTATCAGTTCTGAGCTCTGCCCTTTGGTCTCACTACAGCCACCAGAGTATTCACCAAATGCATGGCAATAGTCATGGCTCACTTGAGGCGTCTGTGATTCCAAGTGTTTCCTTATCTGGACGACTGGCTCCTAACTGCCACCACCCAACATCTACTCCAGCAAGCCAGGTATGTGACTTTGGAAATTTGTGCTCGGTTAGGCATAACAGTCAATTTGCAAAAATCTGCCTTGTTGCCCTGTCAGCCTATTACCTTCATAGGCGCAAACCTAGACACTGTTTCCATGATGGCACATCTTCCAGCCGACAGAATTTCAGCCCTCAGGCAGCAAATACTTCACCTTCTTCCCAAGGACAAGGTAAAGGCAAAAGTAGTTCTGAAACTCCTAGAGACAATAACTTAGTTACTCTTGCCGGAATGCACATGAGAATCCTTCAATGGCTCCTGTTCTCCCAATGGTCACTTCAAGAACTCCCGATGTCCCACCTGATCAGAATAACTGAGACATGCAAAAAGGACCTAAGGTGGTGGATCCAGTCCAACCATGTGACCATTGGGTCATCCTTTATTCCATGACAACCTGTTACTACAGTGACCATGGACGCTTTTCAGATAGGGTGGGGGGCATTATCTGGAAAAAATGGTCCAAGGAATATGGTAGGAACATGAGGCCCACTTGCATATCAATGTTCTAGAGATGAGAGCAGTGCTTATGGCGTTGCAAGCACTACATGACTCGCTTCCACTAGGGACGATTGCTATCCAGTCAGACAATATGTTGGTAGTTTGGTGCATAAACAAAGAGGAACCAAATCATACCCACTTTGTCACTAGACCCTCAGAGTTTGGCAATGGGCAATTTCTTCCCAGCACTTTGTAGTAGCAACGCACATCCCAGGGAAATCCAACGTGATAGCCAACAAGGTCAGCAGGGCAATATTGATGCCTCACGAGGGGTCTCTGAACCAGAACATAGCGGAAGAGATCTTCCGGAAATGGGGTCAGCCTTGCTGTGATCTTTTCACCACTCCAGTGAATGCGTAGTGCAGCAGCTACTTTGCCCTAATTCCCCCACTGGGGGAGACACCGAGAGTTGCACTTGTTCATGATTGGCCCTCGGGACTTCTTTATGCCTTTCCTCCATTTCCTCTCATTTCCAAAGTCATCCAGAAAGCAAAATCCTTGGGAAGCAGGATGATTTTCATTGCCCCCACATTGGCCTTGACAAATTTGGTTCCCCTTCCTTTGGCCTCATCTTCAGAAGAAGCCTTGTATTCTAGACCCAGTTCCAGACCTGCTGACACATATGTCAGGTGCACTTCATCCTTCTCTCCACACCCTCAACTAGACAGCATGGCTGTTCCACTTCCCAATTTAGTCAGGCTTCAAAATGTTACTCCAGCAGTAAAACAGATGTCTTCTCATAAAGTTTCTACTAGAAGACTATATACTAGCAAGTGGAAAATATTTTCTCACTGGGCTCAGAATAGAACCATTGACCCTTTTTCTGCATCTATTCAATCCATTCTAGAATTTCTGGTGGAAGGTTTTCAGCAAGGTGCTGCTGATGCAACTATGCTGCCTGCAAGTTCAGATTTTCACATTGGTGACCATTCTCCTAATTTAATGTCACACAGGTTGTGTAAAGCATTTGTAAAAGGTGCTTCCTTATGGAGACCTCCTTTTAAGGAACCACTTCCTCCTTGGGATTTAAATGTTGTCCTGTCTCAACTTACATTACCTCCGTTCGAGCCTTCTTCATCTTGTGACCTCAAATTTCTGTCCTGGAAGACCATTTTTCTAGTAGTAGTAACATCTGCCAGAAGTGTCTCAAGAGTTGCAAGCACTGTCAGTTAGACCTCCATATCTGATCTTTCACATGGAAAGGGTATCGTTATGAACCAGTCCACCCTTTGTACCTAAGGTTTGCACTCAAGCCAACATCAATCAATCCATTGAACTCCCAGTGTTCTTCCCCAACCATAGCAACAAGGCAGAGTATAGACTCCATCAATTGGATGTGCATAGACAGCTCAGATTCTGTTTGCATAGAACTAAAGATTTCAGGAAATCTGACCAATTATTCATCTCCTTCTCTGAGGCAAAAAAGTGTATGCCAGTTTGTAAAGTTACCCTTTCAAATTGGCTCTCAAATTGTATCACCTTTATCTATATCTCCAACAATAGAAAACTGCCATTCAAAATTAGGGGTCATTCAACTAGAGCAATAGCTACGTCATCTGCTTTTCAGGCCAGAATGTCTGTAGACAGTATTTGTGCTTCAGCTATATGGGACAATTCTCATACATTTTATTACTCATTACAAAGTGGATTTGGCCTCCAAGGACAGGGCCTCTTTTGGTTCCACTGTGCTCAAAGGTGTACTCTTGTGAGCCACCCGGAAAAAAGGTGTTAGGATGCTGTCCCATCCAAGTAAGAATGAAGGCGAGATAGGACAGCATAACATAAAGAAGTTTTGTACTCACCATAACGTTCCATGTTTGTTGTCCATCTCGCCATTCATTCTTACGACCCCTCCCTCCTTCCCCCATCCGAGGGCACCTAGAGGACCTGGTGGTTATCTTTCCTTCTTACAGGAGCTCCTTGACTCAGTTTGTTTTTATTTATATTACTCATTAGTAAGTTAGCAGCAAGCAAGATCTGGAAAAGTTGCACCACCTCATCATGGGATACCTACCTGCCACGAGCCAAGTTTGAGACTTCTAGCTATGTATTCAGCTGAGTCAGAACTGAGGATCTGCTCCAAACCCATCCAAGTAAAAATGAATGGCGAGATGGACAACAGACATATGGGACCTTATGGTGAGTACATAACTTCTTTTTTTATTTTCCTTGTTATGTTCATTTCCCATATTGCCTTTTCCTCTCATTTCTCATTTTTGCTGTATTTTTTCCTTTTCTAAGTAATAAAAAGAACTGTGAAATATTTACTAATCTAAATTATTTTGAAAATAGTAAGTTGTGATGTGAAACTTTTTTCATGCTTCAAAAATTTTTTTCCCATTTCTTTATTTAAAATGCATTGTGGGGACATAGACCATCATTTAGGAAAGTTAGTATAACTTTTCAGTATTTACCCCATCACAACTGTCGCCACATATATTCTTCAGAGAATGGGATTGTCACATCAGTTGCATGATTATTAAAATTAACTGCTCATACCTCAGGATACATATCCCTGTTCTGCCATATCTGCAGATGCAGTTTTTCCTGAAGTACAGTTTGTAAGGGGGGGTAGCATCTCTCCACTCTCACCTAACTAGTTTCAAAGAAGGAAGGGATTAAAAGCATACTACACCCTCCAAGCAGAGTATTATTGGCAAATATAGTTAGCATATATAGTTGCAGTAACCTGTAACTTGGACTTCTGAAGTTATATTGTACTTTTCCAGGTTATGTATCTAAAATTGCACCAAGAAATCAATAAACAGATCCATGCTGGACAAGGTTGTGGTTGAAAAGATCTCTTTCTTTTCTTGTTTACTCCATTATTGTATGCACGGGACTGGTTGGATGAGAAAGAACTTGTGTTTTTTTCCAGATGTAGTCCTGTGCTTTGAACTGTTTTGGTTCAAATGACTGTGTCCTTCTGGTAGTAGATATACATAAATTATGATAGATCATTAGTTAAAACAGTGCGAGTACAGTTGCTGGACTCATAACTCACTGTTCTTCCATGGTTCTAACTTCAACATGTCCTTGTTGCATCACATGAATGTCAGTAAAGTCTTTCATCTGCTTTCCTAATAACAGAAATAAACAGCTTTTGTTTTGGGGGAAAGATCAACAGCTACTCTGGTGTACAGTGAGAGACAATGTTTTTTTCTTTATGTGAATAATCTTTAGGTAGAGGCTAGTACACAAATCACAAATGGTCATTTCTTTTCTTAAAATGGCATTGGTAAGTGTCATCATCATCAGAGCTGCTAAAATGAGGGCTTTGCTTCATATTTTTGAGTTAATGTTGCTTGAAAATAGGCAACTTTACTTAGTAGGTAGATTTCATTCCTAGAGCATATACAGAATTTGTACCAGGGTGATTGAATGGGCGCAGTTTAATGCAGATGTCACGTACCTGAATGGAAATGTGATCTGTTGTAATCCTGGCTAGTTGTTTTTCAGTAAGATTATTTTGACAAACCTAACTTGTATGCCTTTTCCTCCAAAAGCATTTGCTTGCAGTCACAACATTGCATTCATTTTTGCAGACAGCACGTCTCCTTTGTAAACTAACCAGTGCACGTGTTTGCTTTATATGTTTTTACACTGATCATTGCTTTGTGTGTAAACTGGCAGTGGAACGTAAATTATTATAGATTTCTAGTGTCTTGTTTTAAACTGCTGTTTTCTTTTTTTTTTTTTGTCTTTTCATGTATTCCATACACAGGGCTATTATCGTCTCCTCAATCAGCACCTGGAAATTTGGATATCTCCAAAGCAGGAGAGAGCAAAAGTAGTGGTGGGCCTAGTGGCAGTCGGGAAAATAGCACTGTCGACTTCAGTAAGGTAAATGGAGCAAACTTACATAGCTTTTAATTTAGTTATATTTAATAAGTAAACAGCTAAGAATATTGTAAATAACAGGATTATCAAAGTGGACCCACATCAGACTTGTAAAAATAAAAAAAAAAAAGGCTACAAAAGGAAATTTAATCTGACATTGTTTTAGTTTGCAGTGTCAGAAGTAACATTTCATTTTAGTAACATTATACTCCCAACTACAAGTTGCCGTAAACTGAGCATGCCTCATCAGTATCATCATTTTGAGTTTTGTTGAAAAAATATATCTGGTTATTGGGTTTACCTTTTAGTGAGTGGTCTTTATTAAACTTTTTGATTTAAGATGGAGCGATCCGTTTAGGTTTATCAGTGTGGTACACGCTATTAATTTGTCATGCCAGAAAAACTTTTAATTATTTGATCAATTTACTAGAGCTATCACATGTTCACCAGTAACTCTAATACATTTTGATGCATTCTTTTTATTATTTAAATCAATACTGTCTTTGCTGTATCTCCTTCATGAGAGCCTTGCACCAGCAGAATAGACTTGAAATGGTATTTGGTTTTTATGAGTGGATCACTTACTGACGCAGCAACTTGGTTGTATAATGTACTGACTGAATTTTTTATCGTTGCAAATCTCTCTTAAAATAAGACAAAAATATCCCAGAATGATGTAGCTCTAGGACAATAAAAATGAAAACGAACTCTCTGAAATAAGTTTATAAATCATTTCATCCTCTCTCCCCTGATGTTTTTTTTATTTCAGATGTGTTTACAATATGTGCTACTTTTTTTTAAATCTCAGATTTAAACAATTCCCAAATTGTGCATTACTTCCTTAGGTAAGTCTGAAATAGTCCTATTTCTTGTGTAGTCAGGCACCTAAAATTCACTTTTAAATCCGTAGTTGAGTAGAGCTATGATCATATTTGTGGGGTGTGTACATGTAATGGTTTCTGTGCCCATCCTATTTTTGGAAATTTTATATATTGAAGACAAAACATACAGAGGAAGTAAAATATACAAGACTGACTTCTGTTTCCATGCTGATTCTTATTTACACCAGCATGCTTTTTTCCCCTTTTGTTCTTGCTGGCACAAAAGCTGATACAGTGCAAAGCCAAATGGTATAGCCCCCCCCCCCCCTCCCCAATCCAGTTCTTGCTTACTACAGATGTAACTTACTCTGCCACCTTTTATTGTCATTTTTCCCATGTCAGCAATTTTTTCATCTGACAAAATTGTGTCTCAGTGAAGTGGTTCAAAAGATCCTTTTAGTGCTGTCTTGGAGGTATGGTACTGCATACATTTTATGATTGTTATGTTTGTTTTCTGACATACTAAATGACTGCCTACAATATCTTCTAGGAACCATGTGACTGCCAGAAGCAACTTTAATCCTTCCTTGCTGCAAAGAAATCTGCCCTCCTCCTCCTCTAGCATTTGCTATTGTCAACAAGTGTTCATGGGAGTCCAGCTCAGGAAAGGCTTAGGCCAGGTCAGAGAGAGAATTTGGCTTTCTGTATCTTCCAAGGCAAGCAGATGTAAACATCTGTTTCAGGGAGAGTCAATGTAACCTTAAATTATAATGTTGGGGTTTGTCCACCTTTCTGTGTCTTGTTTCTCAGCCAGAAGTTTTAAACAAGTGGCTCTTTCCTGTAAAGAAACAGCGCACATCTTGCACCTGTACTGACAAAGGGGACATAAGACTCTCCTTATATGTAATTTACCTCGCTGCTGTACATTCTGTCCAGTTTTTACCAAGTCAGAGCTGTGCACATCCTGCTGGTACTGCAAGAAGAATTTTTACCATTTAGTGATATTTTATTTCTTTAGAGTTATTGGTTTATTTGATGAAGCTCATGGTCTTTACATGTTTTTGTCCTAATTCGTGTTTTTTGATTACTTATGAACTTCTGGATTATGGCTTTGAAGTTGTTCAATAAATGTGTCTGAGGCAGGCTAAAAGCACCCAAAGATTGGTGTGTTGTAAAACAATAAAAGACTTCCAGGACTTGCATCTTAGTAGTTCCATGTATCCATCTATCCACAGCCCATTTTTTTGCAGATAGGGTCAGAGTATCACTTTAACAGTGACAATCACCTAGAGCCAAGTTTCACACCATCGGATGGCTAGCCCTGCTGCAGCTATTCTTTCATACCACATACACACATCCCATGGTCAGTTTAGAGTATCCAATCCACATTTGCATGTCTTTGGAATCTGGGGAGGAAACCAGAGCAACGGGAGGAAAGCCACGTGAATGCAGGTAGAACATGCCAGTTCCATATATGTGTTCTGTAAAAAAAAAAAAAAAAAAAAAAAAAAACACGATTCCATAAGGCAAAGCTCCGGTGGGATTTCTTTAGAATGTTAACATGACATTTTAAAACTTAACATTGACATGCAGTTTCTTCCCTTTGAAAATCTATATTTTTTACAATATTTATATCAGATAAAAACTCTGCTTTTAATTTATTTGTTTTTGATTACCAGTAAAGTATAACGGAGCAAAACCATTTTGTAATGGGAGACCAGGGAGAAAAGCTTCTCATTAAATAGTTTTTCCACAGGTAATTCACTGGGTTAACAATAAAAAAATATATTAGTTAACACTGTGCCATATATACTTTAGCAGATGATCATCATGTCAAGTAAACAACACAATATTCCCAGCATGCTATCTAAATAATATTTGGTATTGTTTTGCATTTTAATGTAAAACACCATAATGAAATTTTAGCACACAGACAGCGGATGAAGTATCTGCCTATTTTATCCAACTTATTCACTTGAGACATGTAAACAAGTGACAGAGTGTGAGGATTTACGTAATTTGGCTGCATAAAGAGGGGACTCAGAGGTATGGTTTCACTGAGATTTTAAAATATAGATCCCACATCTAATCTTTACTTTTTTATATTTCTTGTGTAGGCTACTTGCCTTCCTGTAAAACAGCTAATTTCTTTTTTTCTTTATCTACAGCAACGGCTACAAAAGCAGACAGTGAATTCTGGAAACTATATGGGGGGGGGGGTGTTTTTCTTTGTGTCTGTAGTTCTTGAGCATTTTCATACTGTGTACTTCTGAATGCAGATTTTTGGTGTTAATATATTTAAGATCCTCATCTTGAATAAGAGATGACTGCAGTGTTACTACAATATTGCATGTACAAAAGCATTTTAGCCGATGTTCCTTGCTGTCACTGGGAAATACGAACCTGATTGTGCACATAACCATGTGTGCTGCATGAAGGTTACTCTGTATGGACACAGCCTTTTAGAACCAAGTGCACGTGCCTGGCTAATACACTGTACCTAATGCCATTCACCTCACTCTTCAGTAGTTGCCAGCACTGAAGCAGTCTAGGCAGTCCTACACTCCCTTGTCAGGTCCTCCAGTGCCAAGGTTGCCAGACACTCCTATGAATTTCTGGGTTTCATTCAGGGCTTTGACTCTTTTTCACTATGGATCCAAGAAACATTCATGTGGAAATTCATTGCCTTCGTTACGTTATAGTGCCCAAAACATCCCACTCCAAGTCGCAGAATTACATATATAATGTTTCAAAATTGTGTACATAGTTTCTGGCAGTTGCAAGCCCTTCCATTCCCAGTCTTAGTTTTGTCAGCGTGCTTCAAAGCTGTGTGCATTCTCCATCATCCTGGGAAATGGGGCAGCCATAAGTACTTTGCAGACATTCAGTTTGCTTCTGTCTCTGGTGCATTTCATGCATCTTCCTTTGTGAAATAGTTTTTGCTGATGCTTGCAAGGAACACAGATCTATACAAAGCTGCTGACAAAAATGGACCCCTCATATCAGTGGTATGAAGCATGCATGAGAATATGTGAAAAGGTTGAACAATAAAAAAAAATCCACCTTCTCATAGAGTCATGTCTGAGATGCAAGACAGGGGTCAGAACATGAAAAAACTGTTATGCATTTCTTTCACTAATGCATACAGTTCTTCTAACTATTCCCAACTACTGCTTCTGCTATATGACAGATACACCAACACGCACATGTAGACAGCTCAAAACAGTTCAAAAGACAGCAGGCAGCACAAAATATGGATGTTCATCGTGTTACACTACTGCAGTCATTACACTTGGGTTATCCTGCCGTCAGGTGGTCCCGTAGTCGGCCATAGTTCCAAAGTCTTGGTCCGGCGTCGGTTGCTGTCGCTTCTTCCCTGATGTCAGTGTGCCAGGGGTATATAAGATGCATCCGACGCCATTTTCTTCAGTCTTTCTTGCCGCACGGTGTCCGAAGCAGAAGCAGTTCGCAAGTGCTGGTTGGCCGACTCCTGAGCTTTTCGAAGTCGAATTTCAGATCCAAAGTCTTCAATAAAGCTAAGTACCCCATTGGGGAAACTTTTTTCTTGCCTCAGACTGATGTCAGAAAAAGTTAATAATTGTATTTCTTGTGGGAAGCAAATACCTCATAAGGACTTCCACTCTTACTGTATCCCATGCCTAGGCCCTGATCACGACGTCACTAGCTGTCTGTTTTGTGCTAGATTTAACAAATGCATTATAAAAAGACGTTTTGATTTTACTTTGCACTACTTTGGCCGAAGGTTCAATTATACTATGCCGTCAGACCGCAATACTGAAAAAACGCAAGGACAAGGATAAAGACAGGCATCCGAGGTCAAAAACCGACGACGAAACCTCTTCTAGGCCAGTCGCCGGTTCGCCGGTTCTCAGTGAGGCACTTTCGCAGCCCCGGACACCCGCTACCTCAGAGCCACAGGCCCCTCCGACTCCCACGTGGAGACAACTAGGCCTCTGGAAACTCAAGGTACTGGGCCTGCGGAAACTAATCCCTCAGATGGGTCTGGAGCTGCTGAGCAGGCATCGGCTTCTGAGGGTGTTTTCAGACCTTCACAACTTACCATTAAAACAACAGCCAAGACAAAAGTACCATTAAAGACAAAGAAACAAGTACAGCATTCTCCTGGACAGACCTCCATGCCTAAGAAACAGATGCTTAAAATGGCCGAAGACATCATTACTCTAATCAGGGGTTCCCATCCCCCTCCTGAGAAAAGGCCTAGGCAGGATACAGACTATGATTCCTCTGATCAGGTTTCCATTTCCTCTGATTCCTCTTCAGACCAGGGATACTCTCTACCCCCCTACGAGGACTCTGATGCTGAAGAATCTATCCCTTCAGCCTGTCCTCCTGAGGATTATTCTTTTGGGGAAACTTTACATACCATGATGGAACATTTCCATTGGGAAAGTCAGGATTACTCAGAATCCAAGAAAAGGCTCAGGGATTTCCTTTTATTGCCTCAGCACAGGCCCTTGGCTGTTCCGCCTGTGCTAGATATTGTGGATAATGTGTTCTCTGAATCCAGCTTATCTCCTGATTCTTTACCGCCTGCACCAGCCAAGCCAGATAGATATTATAGAGTCCCAGACTCTCACAAGTTTTTTTATAAAAACCCTTTGGCTGATCCAGAAACTATTTCCCAGGGTCCAAAAGGGGTTAAGGCTTCCATTGCAAAAAATCCAGTACCCTCTGACAGAGATGCCAGAGCTTTGAATAGATGAGGGAAGAAAGTATACACTTCTGCAACTTTAGCAATAAGAGCTTTAAATTGCCAGTTTCACATGCTTAAGTACCAAAAATATTTAATGGCTCAGTTAAAACAGAAAATGCTTGCAAGCTCAGAAGTTCCTGATTGTAAAGAAATGCAGGATTTATTGCATGCAGTTGAACAGGTGGGAAAGCATACTCTACAATGTGGTTTTGATTCTTTAGAGGCCTCTTGTAGAGCCGCAGTTACAGGTTCTGTGATTCAAAGACATGCTTGGTTAAAAGAACAGAGTTTACCTGATCATGTTAAGGCAAAATTATTGGATGGTCCTTTACAGCATGATATCCTGTTTGGTGTTAAGGCCGAAGAGGTGTTAAAGAAAATGTAGGATAAAGCTAAATCTATGCAAACAGTCAAGGATTTCTTACAGGTACAGCCACCTCGATTTAGCAGAAATTGGCCAACAAAGAATTGGTCCTTTCCGGTGTCAGACAGGCCACAGAGAGGCAGATACAGATGCCCAAGAGGCAGATCTCAACCCCAAGGCTCAAACAGACAACAACAGTGGGGCACCTCAACCCCAAAAGGAGGTGAGGACAAGTCTCAACCTTACAGGAAACAGTCTCAATGACCTTCCCCTTCGTACACCAAGCACTTCCCTTTTGGAAGCCCCCTTAGGGGGAAAACTAGCACTTTTTTCTCAAAACTGGCAAACAATCACCCAAGACAAATGGGTTCTGAATATTGTGTCTCAAAGTTACAGGTTCCACTTTCATACTTTACCAAGGCTAAAATGAATGCCAGACCTGCAGCAAAATCAATGGGCAGAGGCACAGAAACAAATTTCAGCCCTCATGGACATGAGAGCTATTCAAAAAGTACCACAACAGGAAAAAGGACAAGGATTTTACTCAATACTCTTCCTAGTCCCCAGAAAGGACAAGGCCTGGAGGCCCATACTAGACCTTTCAATTCTAAATACTTACCTGGATATTCCGAAATTCAAAATGTTGACATTACAGCAGCTTCTACCCATGCTGGGCAAGAAGGCTTGGCTTGTTACTCTGGACCTCAGAGGCATACCTGCATGTCCCTATCAGACAAAATTGCAGAAGATACCTCCGATTCAAAGCTGGTACAATGCACTACCAATTCTCTGCACTGCCCTTTGGCTTATCTACTGCGCCCAGGGTCTTCACAAAGTGCCTGGCACCAGTAATTGCATTTTGCAGACAAAAAGGAATTCAGATATATCCATACCTGGACGACTGCCTCATTCAAGAGACAAAGGACATTCTTCTACAGCATCTGGCGTTTGTAAAAAGGTTGCTAATTTCTGTAGGGTACACAGTAAACGAAAAGAAGTCAAAACTAGTGCCCTCACAACAGATTATATTCCTGGGTGCCAGCTTAAATACAATGGCCCAGATGGCTTACCTCATGCCAGACAAACAAGTTCCACTAACTCAATATTTTCAACTACTGGCAAAAAAAGTCCCATCTCCCTGCAAGAAAAATTCTGCAGGCCCTGGGATTCATGGCATCCTGCATACTACTAATACCATATGCCAGACTGCATATGAGGAAATTACAGTGGTACCTAAAAAGTGTTTGGACTCAACATTCTCACAGCTTAGAAGCAGTAATACCAATGATTCCCTGCCTACAACAGGAGTTTCGATGGTGGGCACAGGCATATCACCTAAACAAGGGTCAGCCTTTTACCCTACCCACAGCCAGGCAGGCTCTAACACCAGATGCTTCGGATTATGCCTGGGGAGCACACATGGCAGGAAAATGCATTCAGGGCAAGTGGACCACAGACCAGATGCATCTTTACATCAATCAAAAAGAGATGTTGGCTGTTCAAAATACCCTAACAGCTTTCAAGGACCTTCTGCATCCAGGACAATTATTATTAAAGACAGACAACACCACAGTAATGTGGTACATAAACAAGCAAGGGGGCACTCATTCTTAATCCCTATGCAGGCAAGCCATGACCTTGTGGAACACAGCTCTAACATATCAAGTTCACCTGCAAGCACAATTCCTGCCAAGAAAGAAAAATACTCTGGCAGACGATCTAAGCAGAAATATCATGGACCCTCACGAATGGAAATTGAATCCACAAATCTTCAGCATGGTAACGAAAAAAATGGGGATGCCCAGACATAGATCTTTTTGCCTCCCCACTGAATTGCCAACTACAAAAATTCTGCACAAGGACTTATCACAAACAAGCATGGAAAGTGGATGCTCTTTTGTTCAGCTGGAAAAACCTAAAAGTTTATGCCTTCCCGCTACTGCCTCTCCTTTCAAAGGTACTCCTAAAAGCCAGACAAGAAAAAACACAAATGATCCTGATTGCTCCAGACTGGCCACGCCAGCACTGGTACCCTACCTTAAGGAACTTAGCTCAAGGCCCACCATGGATTTTGCCTCAAATTCCACACCTTCTGACTCAACAAAAAAATCAGATCCTGCGCCGGTCAGCTCAAAACCCTATAGTTCCAAACATTCCTCAGATTTTACAATACTTAACTGAGATGCTGGATAGAGGCCTATCCTTCTCATCAATTAAGATCCACGCCTCTGCCATTTCAGCACATTACAACACGGATCCTCCTTTATTCTCTCATCCCTTGCTAAAACAGTACCTCAGAGGGGTTAAAAACATAAGACCGCCCTGGAGAGCGCCAACACCAACTTGGGACCTCAGTTTAGTTTTGGAAAAACTAACCCTGCCACCTTTTGAGCCAGCCAATACAGCCGATCTAAAATTTGTATCATGCAAAACAGCTCTGCTCCTGGCATTAACTTCAGCACGAAGAGTCTCAGAGCTACAGGCATTAATGGCAGTGGAACCTTTTATAATTTTTCATCAGGACAGGGTTTCTTTAAGGACAAACCCTACCTTTATGCCAAAGGTGGTATCTAGTGTGGCTCTTAACCAAACCATCCATTTGCCAACTTTTTATCCAAACCCCCAGAATAAAGGGGAGAAACTTCTGCATTCTTTGGACATACACAGGCAGCTACGCTTCTACTTAGACAAAACAAAAGCTTTCAGGAAAACTGAGCAACTGTTTGTAGCATATGCTGCAGGATCACAAGGCAAGGCTATCTCGAAGCAGACTATATCCAAATGGATAGGACACTGTATATGTTACTGCTACACAAAGCATGGAAAATCAGTCCCAAATAACATTAGGCCACATTCCACCAGGGCAACAGCCACTTCAACAGCCTTTCTCAGAGGAGTACCTACCAAGGAAATTTTGGAGGCTGCAACTTGGAGTTCACTGCACACCTTTACCAAGCATTACCACCTGCCTCTTTACTCTAAATCCAGTCAGGATTTGCCACTACAGTTCTGCAGGGCCTCATAGCCAATCCTAACTCTTTATAGACCAGCCACCCAAACTTAGCTTTGGGATTCTACCCAAGTGTAATGACTGCAGCAGTGTAACACGATGAACATAGTACAGTTTTGTACCTACCATAAATGTAGATGTTCGAGTGTTCACACTGCTGCAGTCCAGGTTACCCTCCCTCCATCCCCTCTGAACTAGCTGGACTTATCTATACCTTTCTAGTCTATACAATCTTTGTGGTGTATTTGCTTGTAACTGAAGGTATTGTTTTTATTTTTATATGTATATCTTTTATTAGCAATATGTATTGCCTACCTACTTGGGGGCACCTGACATCTGGGGCAAGAAAAACTGAAGAAAATGGCGTCAGATGCATCTTATATACCCCTGGCGCACTGACATCAGGGAAGAAGCGACAGCAAACGACACCGGACCAAGACTTTGGAACTCTGGCCGACTACGGGACCGCCTGATGGCAGGATAGCCCAAGTGTAATGACTGCAGCAGTGTGAACACTCGAACATCTACATTTATGGTAGGTACAAAACTGTACTTTTTACATCTGTGTTCCTCACAGCACAGCATATGAAAACCAGTAACATCTACTATACTAGCATGGCAGAATTAATACAGCTAATCCATTTGTATTGTGCTGCTAGGCACAGATAGTGATAAACTAGTTCATTACTGTTGTAAACAAATGTATGTGATGTTTATTTATTTTTTTTCGATAGTGCTATAGTCAGTGGCAACGCTAATACTGAGACCCAACTCAGAGGAAGGTCATGGCTTTTACTGTGTGACATTTAGTATTGTTGTACAGTTTATATGCTAAAATAAAAAAACGGTTGACTGCTGTGAGCAGAAAAAAACTAATTTATTTGAAGCACTTTTTGTCTGTTGCTCTGGACAGACTTCTTCAGATAAAGCAACAAGTATAATTACATTTTTTATAAAATCATAAAAGTCGCATGCATTAAAACAACCAATCAAACAAGTGAAAAAACGATGTCAAGTTGCTAAGCAACCAGTAGTACATTCCAATGCTGCTAAAGGAAAGTGTGCAGTTGGTGTCAACAATGGCCTAGATTAAAATTCAAAATTCAAAAGTCCTTACTAAAATATTCCTGAATAATTTGTATGTGCAATTCAAATGTATGTACACTACATCTTAAATATATTCATAAATTACATGCTACCTACATACACTCTTCAGTTTTAAAAAGCAAGTAATAGCACACATGTCATTAATGCCCGAGAAACTATAGGCATTTAATGCTAGTTGCCAGTATAATTCCAGTTATTCCAATATAAAGGATGATGGCCCTCCTCTATTGTCTACTAGAATGTGGTCAGTGACCGTGAATTTGAAAGTATGTCCAGGGAATGCTGAAGTGTGTTTGGCTAAAGTGTTCTCTGTCTTTTGATGGTCAATAGCATAAAGGTGTTCATATATACGGTCATGGAGTCTATGCTCCATTTTTCCTATGTAAAACGCTGCACATGTTACATACATAGCTAAGTAAACTATCAGTTTTGAATTGCAGTTAAACTTTTTTCTTAAGAAATACATCTTGTTTCTTACTTCAAATTTGTTACCTATATCAATGAATGTACAGTATTTACAAATGTTGCATTTAGTCATCCCTGGAAAACTAGATGTACTAACTTTCCTGGTCTCTAGTAGATTTTTCAAATTACTCCCTCTTTGGTACCTACCTTGTCCATAATCGACAAGTCACTAGGTAAAAGGTCCCAGTTCTTGTATAGAATATATGAGACCATATTACTGCTAACGTTAAAGGTGGTAATGAAAGTAGGATTGTAATCCTGAACATCCTTACGGTGTTCAGTTAGGGTTAGTTGGAAGTCAGTTGTAATAGGTAGTATTGTAATCCTTAACATCCTTACGGTGTTCAGTTAGGGTTAGTTGGAAGTCAGTTGTAATAGATAGGTAGTATTGTAATCCTTAACATCCTTACGGTTTTCAGTTAGGGTTAGTTGGAAGTCAGTTGTAATATATAGGTAGTATTGTAATCCTTAACATCCTTACGGTGTTCAGTTAGGGTTAGTTGGAAGTCAGTTGTAAT
>NC_056731.1:280767380-280842380 GCF_019279795.1 Protopterus annectens
TGCAGAGAATGGGTCAGATATCTAGACCTTTTGTAGTAATCTGTTGTGACTTTACTCGGGGTATGGATTATTTTTATATTCTGGAAGAAGAAAAATACTGTTATATTTGGGGAAATTTCTGAACTTCTGTGTTATACTGATAATGTGCTTAGGTTTTCTGCAAGGGTCACAAAATCAACTTTTTTTTTGTAAGAAGGTAGGTAATGACTTCAAACTTGAAACTCTGGAAGTGTTTGATGTGATTGCAGAGCTTCCATGTATTCAGATGATGGAGGGCTTTACTTAATAACTGTTGTATGTATGTCTGTTGTGTGTACAACAGTGTTCCTAAATATATGAATCCACAAACTAATTGCTTGAGTTCCTAAGCTGTAGAGAAGGAGGTTGAGAGGATGCGTGATGCATATGATACTCCTGAGCTAACTGACTAGGGAGCATTTCTCAGTTGTGCTATAAATTAATACATTCCCCAGCCTTTGGCTGTGCCTTTTTACTTTGGCTTGTCAAATCTTGGCAGTGGGAGTTGGTATGTTTTTTTGAAGAGGGGATGGCCACTAAGAGAGAGAAATCTGGTCATTCTGTGCCTGTGATGTTAAGACCTAGCAAAGTTTGGTCTGGAAATGTGGATGCTATGGAGTGCCTGTGGAGAAGTATATTTGAGGTGCAGGAGGTGTCTTCTAAGATTGATGATGATTTCGCCAACTCAGCAAGAGTACTGGATGAGTCGACAGAGTGGGTTGGTAATGGTGACTGTGATCTGTCTTCAGTGCAACAGCTAATGGTGTTTTTCATTCTTATTTTTTGTAATCATCCTATGTGATTATCATGAGGCTAACGTTCTCACAGGGTCGAATTCAGACTTGCTAAGGTGCTGGATGACATATTGGTTCTCTACAGTTACAAAGAATGGACATTTGATGGCAGCAGAAACAAGACTTAAAAAGCAAGCAAAGCAACGTTCTTGATTGTTTTTTAAGTAAAGATAGTTTTAATAATTCCTATCCATCACTCTATAACCCTTAAGCAGCACTCTGGTGATACTTATCTTGACTGTTGTGATCTTCTATTGTAACTTCCTTCCAACTTTCTTTCTCGGCAATAGAAAGCATCAAGTCTCAGAAACATCTTTACCATCCTGTGGTTCATAGGTGTGTACTAGGCTAATGGCCCTGGAGCCTTTACAAGCCTAGCCCATAGCATTACCCTGGCATCGTGCCACCAGACCTTAGTTCCCAGTGTCTGTCGAGTAGAGCCACGGGAATTATCCCCGGGGTGAATTTTCTATTTCCCATCCACTCATCAAGATTTTTCTTGAAGAGGGCCAGTGAGGTGCTTTGTTTGACATGTATGGGAAGTCGCCAACTCTTGAACATGTACTGTCATTAGTACGGACTCTATCATAACAAAGTAGCCTGTTCTTTTTTCATGTATGGGAAGTCTATTCATAACACGGGCAGTCTCTGGGTTATGAACCTGTCCCTTCTGCTTGTTCTGTTGCTTGTGGTAATGAGGTTGAGGTCTCTGGAGTGTGTGGTGCAGAGGGATTGGGATTTCTTTAGATGTTGCATTTCTAACAGAGCTGGGTTAGACATGGCTTTGTAAGTTAAGCAGAGATCACCTCTAAGTAGGCGATGAAACAAAGAATAGTTGGAGTTTTTTGAGTCTGTCCATCTAGAACAAGTGTTTAAGGCCTAGGATCCTCTTTGTGAGGTACTTTTGCGGCCTCTCCAGTTTTTGCAGGTGTCTAGTGAGGTACATGCCAAATGGGGCATTGCACTCGATGATTGGCCTAATGAGGAAAGAGTAGAGGGAGACAATGACCTCTTTCTTCCTGGATGCAAAACCCTTAGTAATGAGATGTGCCTTTAGAAGGACTTTCTGACCACAGTGGCAATGTGGTGGTCAAAAGAGAGGTTGCTGTCAACCTGTGTTTCCAGATCTCTTATAACGCCTTCTGTGTTCAGTCGACTGTCATCATTGTGGTAATTCATGGGAACTGGATTGGCCAGATCAAGGTAGGCTGTGTGAACCATCTTGCCTTTATCCACAGTTCTGGTGACTGAATCAAAGAAGTCGACCAGGTTGAACAAGCATGACCTACCCTTCACAAAACCAAACTGTGTGGGATCCAGAGTTTGGAGATTCCCTATATCCTTATTTATTAGGTCCATGATGATGCGTTCCATACCTGACTCATCAGGCTAATGGGGGCGATAGTTCCCAGGGTTTGTAGTCGCTCCTCCTTTGTGGAGAGGGAAGACTGTAGCAGTGCACCATTTGATAGGGCAAAGCCTGAGGTGAGGCTGTGATTGAACAGGGCACACAGGTGAGGTGCCAGTTCACTCTGTAGTTCATGTAGAACACAGCCAGGGATATTGTCAGGTCCCATAGAGGCTGTATTCTTGGCCTTGGACAGTGCTGTTTTAACCTGTGCAGCAGTAATACTGGGTGCCTGTCAGTCTACTGGTATTGTGATTGGTCCTTTGGTGGGGGAGACAGGGGTAAGGTTGGCACTGAATCTGTCGGCCGGTATATTGGCAATATCTTGGCTCTGTATAGGAGGTACCATTGTGCAGTAGCTCAGAGCAAATCTGGTTATTGCCATGGAAATTCTTTACATAACTATAGAAGGCCTTGTGGTTGTCTTTACTATCTGCTACAATTCCGTTTTCGTAGCTAGCTTTAATAGGATTTGATGAAGAATCTCAACTTTTTGTTGCAGCTGATAAGAGTTTTTTTCCAGTCTTGGGACTTCACCTTTTTCTGCATCAGTTTCCTCCTTCTGTTGTAGAGTTTATTTATGGCAGGGGACCACCAGATTGGCTTCCTTTTTTGGAGGAGAGCATCTTGGTTCTATTGGGTATGGCGAGAGCCATGCATTTGTGTACGTGTTCGTACAGTGCATTGGTGTATGATTCTGTGGTCATGCAGCTATTCTCCATTTGCATGGGTGCCGTGAAGTTAGCCACCTCTGTTTTTAGGAGCCCAAAGTTAGCTTTGGAGATGTTTTTCATGGTGGTTACCTTTGCGGGGGGGGGGGGGGATGTGGATTTCTAAGGTGATTTGTTTGTGGTCGGTTCTAACCATGGAGGAGTTGACTATTGGCGTAGAGCAATGGTCGCCCATGTTAGTAATGACCAGGTCAAGGATGTTGCTACCTCTAGTGGGGGTAAGAATGAGCTGGTCCAGGAAATTGGAATTAATGAATTCCAGGAAATGTTGCGCAAGTGTATTGGTACACGAGTAGTTTTCCCAGTTAATGGAGAGGTAGTTGAAGTCGCCCAGTATGAAAGTGTTAGATTGGATCCTAATATTCTCCAGGATGCTTAGGAACGTGGAGTGCGAGTCGTGGGACATGGTTGGGGGCCTATAGCAGGCTTCGACCTGAATCGCTGTCTTGCCCAATGTTAGCTGCACCTGAAGTATCTCTGATGCGTTATGTTGGGCTACCAGTCTGGAGGTGTGCTCATCCTTTAGGAATATGGAAACACTGCCACCTTTGGAGCTTCTAAGTTCTGGGGTCGAAAGGTGTGGAATGAGTTATAGCCTCGTAGTGCAGGGGTGCTTTCTGCTGCCTTGAACCAGGTCTCTGTTTCAGCACAAATGTTAATGTTCTCCATTTTAAGGAGTGCTTCAAACGAGTGCATTTTGAGATTTAGACTTATAGCGTTGAGCTACATGACCCTCAGATTGCATTTGTTTGTAGCTGTTATGGTGGTAAATTGGTCTTTGGAACACCACCTAAAAAGGCAGTATAGAGGTGGCAAGAGCCTTGGCCAATATCCAGAAGCCCAGGAGTGACAGATGCAGGCCATCTCTGGCAAAGCATTGAGGTCTGTCAATCATGTCATCCCAAGCAGACAGATACTGGATCCCCTTAGAATGAAAGCAGAAACTTAGCCAATTGTTGAAATCGATCATTTTCTGCTTGTACTGTGGTATCATTCTGGTGATGGTAGGAGGCTGCTCAGGGCTAGGGTCATACCTGCCTGGACCACATAATCCGAGAGCTCCACTATGTCTCTTTTCATGTAGTCCAGGGAGATACGTATCAGGTCATTCACACCCACATGTACAATGACAAAGTCATACTTGTACCTGTTGTTGAGGGACCTGAGTGCATGTGTTATGTGGCAGATCCTGGCACTTGACAGGCAGCTGACTGTTTCTTTCTCCTTATTCAACCTAGAGAGGGGGTCATCAGTGTGCCTCACTGTCGAGTCACCTATGACTATTGTATTGGGCATGCTGTTTTGCCTTAGGGGCTTTGGTTGAGTGGCACACTGTTTAAGACAGTTGTGTGTCTCGTGATTAGTATTGTGTTGTGGTGGTCACGTGCGTTTCTGCCTTGGAGGTCTCTGCTGTTTGGGTAGATTTTTATTGAGAGGCTCAGTGAAGATGGGTGTGTGGTTTGCGTTTTTATGTGAAGGCAGTGCTGCTGTATGTTCTGGAGGGCTGTGTGTTCCATGTGGTGTGGTGCAAGTGTTGACCATCTTCTCTTGACCAGGTATTCCGGTCTTGGCTGGAAAGTGCATGGCTTCCAATTTGGATATACAAGTACATCTCTCTCAAGTCTGAGTGTTGGGAGGTAAGAGGAGAGGGTTGTACATGAGGCAGTTGCTGCATTGCCTCAGGATGCCCAATTTCACCAGGTTAACAGGAGAAAGCACAGGGAACTGACCTTTAGTCATGCCTGGAGGGGTGGGCATTAATAATAAGTATTGGATCTATTTCCTTGTAGAATGTTTAGTGCTGGTAGCACTTTTGTGTGCTACAATAATTGCTACAAGAAGTCTGGTAAAGTGCTAGACTAATAAGCTAGGAAAAGTGCAGGAGAGGAGAGAACTAGCAGATCTTAGGGAAAAATTGAAGAGCAAACTTTTTGGTACCGCTTAGAAGCTTACAAAGAGTCCTGGACACAGCAAATCTGTAGGCTAGAAAGGCTACCTAGTGCTTACCACTCCCACTGATAAGCCAGAAGGCTTTCCTCCAACACAGAAAGGCTTGGGAGGCTCAGAAGCTTACACACAGTCCTGGATAGTGCAAGTCTGTATCTGGACTAGACTAGTTACAGGAAAGGTGAGAAACAAGCTTAGAACTTTTTTTTTTTTTTAATACAGAAAAGCAGCTAAAACAGCAGTAAAAACAATTCAAATGCAGTGCAAGCTAGCACACTTGAGTGTGAAGCAATATTAAAGGAAATACAGTTTAAATAAATGCAATTAAGTTAAAAAAATGACTAAAAGCAAGTGCAGAAAGCAGCAAATTAGAAAAAAATCAGAATGGAAGCCCTTAGAGTATCAGAAAACAATGCCAGCAAATATATATATAATTCAGTCAGTCAAGCAAAAATTAAGACCATGCAGAACTCTGAACAATTAAAAAGTGCCAAAAAATATACTTATCAGCTCTATATTTCCAGATTGTTTGAGAAGCACATGCAGTCAGAACACAAGGAGATTCTAGCAATGGTATGCAGGATTTTTTGAAGGGAAGATTTTGTTAAAGGTTTGTCCACAAGAGTGTAGACCACAAGAACCTTCTTAAATGTAAAGTAACTCGCCTGAAGCACACGTGCTAAGACCAAAGCTGAAAATGCTTAGAATAACATATAAATTAATTAGACTACTAACAAGCAGTATTAAATGCAGCAGAATAAAAGTACTCGAACACTTAAGAGTATACAGCAAAAATAAAGTAATAAAGTATGAAGAGCACAATTACAGTAAAAGCAGCTGAATAAAGTGTACAATTTTTTAAGTGGAGAGGGAGGAAACAGAAGTGTTCAAAGTCAAAGAAGCAAGGGGGTAGTCCTGCCCAAATAATCTCACTGCACTGTGTTGAGTGATCAAATGAGATCGGACTGCCGGCAGTGACCAAGATCAGATTTACAGCAGGGGTGGACAAATCCAAAGCCACCAAGTTTAAGACTAGAAGACTGGGGGGGGGGGGGGGGGCAGTGCACACAACACCACCAAAAGGAGAGAATCGGTACAGCAAATATAAATAATAAAGCAAATATACAGCATAGTGCAAACTGAGTTGCAAAAAGTGTACTTATCAGTTTGGAATATCAGAAGGGTTCCAACTCTGCCCACAGTCAGGAGAATTCAGCTGTAAGCTAGTTTATTCAGTTATAACATATACCCATAGAACATCTATTACATCCCTACATTGTGTTCCTCTATTTCTCTACTACTACAAACTTGCTACTTTAGTACTTGCATCAAATATTTCTAGAACAGTGGATAACGTACTAAAGCAGCTCCCTAAAAAAAATCATTGCACTCAGCATAATCATGCAATAAATTATCCATTCATGACCAAAGGGTCACCTAATTTTTTAGCTTCAGTTTTAACTTGAGCTTTTTAGTTGATGCAGTGGTGCAGTGGTTAGTGTTGTTGTCTCACAGCAAGAGGTTCTCTGGTTCGATTCTTAGCTGGGGTGCCTTCTGTGCAGAGTCTGCATGTCCTTCCCTGCTTTCTCGTGGGTTTCCTCTGGGTGCTCCAGTTGCCTCCCACATTCCAAAGACCTGCATCTAGAATGTTTCTCCCTGGGCCTCCACTGAAAATGAGCTCTGTTCTAGTTGGACTTTACCAGTAAACACATGTTAAATAAATAAAACCAAAAAATAATCACCTAGGTAGCCAGTCAGTCTCCAAAAGTTTTATTATTGTTTTATTGCTTTCATTACTACTTGAATTAAAAATAAAAACAAAAGGAGGCCTTTTATTTTAATATTGGCAGGATAGTTAAATAATCATTTAACCTTGGAGGCAAATTTGCAGCTAACCTCAGCTGCCATAACAATTCTTTCTTTTTTTTGTTTTTAATTCAAGTAGTAATGAAACATTTTTTACATGGTTTGTTCCATGAATGTTTTTAACATATTTCATGACCTAACAGATTATGGTTTTTATTGGCTGGCTTTTAATTAATTGCGGTCTCATCAACTTATTTAAACCAGTTTTGTTCTGCAGTTTTGTTCTGAGGAAGTCAACATTGTTTGATGAAAGCGCTTAACCTGTTGTTTCAATAAAACTTTTGGAGACTGACTGGCTACCTAGGTGATTATTTTTTGGTTTTACAGTTTTAAGCAATCACTTTCACACCACCTTATTGGTTAAATAAATAAATAGTTTTTTAGGTTCATCAAATACCTTCCATGTAATGAAAGGCAAGGAGTATGATGGTTAATGACTGCTAATATTTCCTTGTAGAGAGCAGCCTACAGACTAATTATGAGGATAATTGCCAACTAGTTCTAATCTGTAACTCCAAGACTGAGCATGCCTCAGGAATATTCTAACCTTTGTTCCTCCTGGCTTAGAGTTGGATTGTGGCTCACATGGCCTGAGAGAAGCAGGCTGTACAAGAGAGAGCCAATAAACTCCAGAGCACAGGTGTCAGACTTATTCAAAGACCTACCCTGCTGGGCTATCCGCATTCTTTTCCAGCAGCATCAAGAGAATACCTGTAAAACAAGTATGGTAAAGATGGAAATACCAGAGAAACGTTGACCAAGAAGTAATCGGACTAGAAGACCCATTCCACCACTAGTTCAGTTCTCACATCCAAGAGGAATATCAAATGTAGTGGCAACTCCCAAAAGATGACTTGCAAAGGTCATAATGCAGATTATTTTTTTTTCATAAGACCCAATTTTAAAAGTCAGTATGAATCACAAGATTTGGTGACATAATATCAGATTGACTAGAATGACAGGGAACTCATGCAGAAATATCCTTATGCATCTTGAAGGATGGTGGATGAAGAGAGAATTACAATTTGTTCTTCCACTGAGATGAATCTGGAACACCTTAAGCTCTATTCTAAACCATATGGCTACCCCCATCATGTCTAGGGTACTAAATAATGGAGACACTGCTGAATGAGGGCCAAAGTTCTCACCCAGTTCTCTTCTTTTATGACTGAATAAATTAAGAAAGCTCCAAGACTCAGAAGCAAACAATAAAATTTCATTTACTAGTTTTTGAATAATAGCGGTCTCCTTCAGGCAACACATTCACACTCACACACACACACACACACACACACACACACACACATATATAAATACATAGATATATATATGGGTATGTGTATGTGTATATATATATATATATATATATATATATATATATATATATAAAAACATAACTTGACATAACTTAGTAATGTGTCTAGTAGAGAAATCACATATATGTTACGTTATGAATAGCGTCTAATAATAGATTTTATAGAAACTGAGTTAATCATCAAGCCTTACTGGCACCAGGATGACCCTGAATTATAAAATCCAGTTTAAACAACAGATGACCTAGCAAATCATACAAAAAATGCACACAATGATAAAGTCCCTTCAGAAAAAAAAGCAGCCAAGCTACCCTGACAGATGCTATAAAAAATAAAATAAAAATCTAGGAAGACTGAGATAAACATCTCCAAGTTAATCCATTTTATTTACTGAACATAGGGCAAGTAAAGTCAACGCTATCTAAAAAGAGCATTATAAGGCCTGCTGTAGGGGGGGGAGGGGCGAAAGTATATAACCCCATCAGTAGCTATAATCAACGTTTGTCACACTGATATACCAAAGTTGATAAAGAAAAGTGCTGTAGTTCAAGAACCCCAAAGACTGGCACTCTACAGTTAGGGCATAGAGGAATAAGGCTAGATGATCCAAAGTAAAAGCAAACGTGCATGAGTTAGGACTGCACAACAAATAGCAGCTCTCAAAACCATTAATATTGTCGGTAAAGTAACTTGTGGTTGTTAAAGTAGTAAAACAATGTTAAAGCAGAGGGCAGTCACTGGTGTCACGGAAATACATTTTGACTGGGTTGCATAATGGGTGAAGGATGGCTGCTGGTAGAACCTGTATCCAAATAAAGTAAAGTAATAGTTACTGGCTCAGTAAATCTCACAGAAGCACAAAAAAATAAGTCAGTACCTGCCAGTGAAGAAAAACTGCATTTTGTTGTAGCGCTTTCAATGACTTAATTTTAGATGCAGTAAACATACACAGGTTGCAAATATCCGTTTCATAAATGCAACTTGAACATGCTTGGCCAGCTGGACAGGGAAAGCAAATAGCAGTAGCTTGTAACAGCTGATTGAGTAGCAGAAAGCCCAATAGATGAGCCAATTTTAATGAATAAAATATGTTCTGTATAATGCATTTTTTTCTAAGTCATTTTTCACTCAGCCTGTCCACCCCCACCCCACTTTTTCAAGTAAGTGCAGTGATGATAGCCAAGCAGAGGAGGTCATCATGCAGGAAACCATGAATGTTTTTGTGCTGTTGATCACATCATTTGCAATGAAGGCTTTTCTAATTAAGTCCCTGACCCCCCCCCCCTCCCTTTGGCTGCTGACATGGGTATTCATGTCATCACAAGGAAATACATCCTCTCCGCTGTATAAGGGTGTTCCTAGGCAGGGTCAGCCTTAGCAATAGACCATTTTAGTGTTGATCTCCAGCTGTCCTGTATACCTGCCCCCACCTTGTGGCCTCCTGGACTAATTATTTAAACTTAGTTATCAAGACTATATGCCATTATTTATTAGTGCAAATGGTGGCATAAAGCATATTAAACAGAAGTAGACTATCAACCTATTTCTTATGTCTTTGGAAGGTGCTGCAGATAACACCATACAGATTGTGCTACTCTCAAGTAGACTTAATTTGAGACATGAAACCTGGTTAAAAAAAAAAAAAACTTACCAGTGCACACTTGTACCATGCTGTGTCCTTTAATGCAGAAAGTACACTACAAATGAGATAAGCTTGATGGCTGTGGAAAGACTTTGGGTACAAAAAGAGCAGATGTTTTTTAAATTGTATTTGTGTTCACATTTCATATTATCACTTTCTTACTTTGTAAGCTTCCAGTCACCTCCTACATCTGCTCTGAAATGTTGAGTCCACTGACCAGTACATTGTCATATCCTGTTACAGTCTCCACAAAATCCCATACAACTCTTGAACTTTCTTGAAGTGTTAAAGAGTAATTATGATAATCCCAGGTCTTTCTTTAGAAACAGCACTGCTTATCCAGTGCCACACTTTCTGAAGGTTTATTTTCATGTATTTAATTGTTTGCTAAACTGTATTAAGTTGACTAATGCTTCCATATCATTTCCAGCTGTGCTCAAGGCCACAAGGGCAACAGCAAGATTATATGATGGGAAAATTTGGAGAAGCCACTCAGAGTTGCACAGTTAAGGCTCCTATGCATAGCACAAGTAGAAAGCTATAATTCAAAGTGGAAAAGGGATGATGATGAAAAGGGGGAACTCAAAAAACATGAATATACTGGGACTTTTAGGATTTTTAACGAGAATAACAACCATATAGAATTGTATATTCATACAGTAGCAGAAAGTATTCTAAGAACAAGCAAATAAGACTCCTAGTGAAGTCCTCCAAAGCTAACTACAAATCCAAATGAGCTTCCCTAACTAAAGGTAATCACAAGGCATTCTTTAGTTACATTTGTAACCTCACAGTTAAGGCCCAGATTTGCGCTGAACTCCTAGATAATGGTACTACATATACAGAACCTGTGGATATAGCAAACCTGCTGGCTGACAGGTTCAGTGAAATCTTCACTCCCCTGTCCCCACCACATATACCCCAAAGCATCCCAAACACCTGTCCCCTGCTTAGTAGATCTGAGGAGCAGGTCTTAAATGCCCTCTCCAGGGCGAAAAACACAGCCTCTATAGGACCAGACAGCATCCCGGGCTGCATTCTACATGGGTTAAAACAGGAATTGCAACAGGAACTCAATGCTTTGCAAGTATGATGTGCTCGGCCAAAACAATGACAAACCAGACACCAACGGCCAGCAATCTCAATACTAAGACACTGATATCTGAAGTAAACCGTTAAATATTTATTCAGTATTCATTTTCAAAATTTAGTATTCATGTTCAAACCGGTTTCGGCTACCCAGCCTTCATCAGTGAATAGAGTCTTAAAACAGGAATTAGCATCACCATCAAGCATGCTTTTCAATCACAGCCTAAGCACTGGCTTCATCCCAGTGGAATGGAAAATAGCTACTGTCATCCCTTTGCACAAAGGGGGTGCATCCATGGACCCCAGGAACTATAGACCTGTTAGCCTGACCAGTCTTATCTGCAAGGGCATGGAACGATTCATCATGGACCTTAACAAAGGTATAGCAAATCTCCAAATGCTCAACCCCCACCCAGTTTGGCTTTGTCAAGTGGAGATCATGCCTGTTAAACTAGGTGGACTTCTTTGCGACAGTCACCAAAGCCCTAGACGAGGGCAAATCTGTGCTTACAGCCTACCTAGATTTAACCAAGGCCTTTGACACAATCCTTCACTCAGACATCATTGATAAATTCACCCAGCTGAGTATCAACCGATATATTGTCAGGTGGGTTGCAAATTGGATTACTGATAGAACTCATACTGTCAAAATAGGGGACTCCACCTCCTCCAGTAGACCCCATAACCAGTGATGTTGCACAGGGATTGTTTCTGGGACCCCTACTGTTCAGAATCTATTTCTCTGAAGTGCAGGCAATTAAAGGACAGTGGCTGACAGTTTGCTGATGGCTGCAAACTGGGAACGATAATTGAAACCTCTAGTGATGTCAACATCCTGCAAGACGGTCTTAGGCAGACTATTGACTGATGCCAAAGTCATGGTCTTAAACTTAATGCAAAAAATGCATTATTATCCCCTTCAGCAAGGGTGATGTTCCTGCAAACTACCACATCAATAGCAATACCCTACACACACAGTCAGTGGTGAGAGATTTGGGCACACAGGTTGACAGCAGCCTTAATTTTGAACACCATGTCTCCACACTGGCAAGAAGGGCATTTTTATATTGCTAATCTCCTACATAAGGGCATTGCCTCCAGAAAAAGAGGTTATAACCCCTCTGTACTCTTCCCTCATCAGGCCAGTAATATAATACAACGCTCCCTTTGGTATGTTCCTTTCCAAACACCTGCAGCAATTGGAGAGACCACTGAGGTTCCTTACAAAGAAAATTCAGGGTCTTCAAGATCTGTCTTATGTGGACAGACTGAAATCATAGTCACTTTACTTTTGTGTCATACAGACTGCTCAGAGGCAACCTGTGCCTTGCATATCTCTGACCCAGCTTTGATGGAAATGCTGCACATTTGCAAGTCAAATGGCACACGGGTCACTCGTTCAAAGGACCTTAACCTGGTATGTGACATCAACAGAGCTTGCTGAAGAGACACATTTGTCTCACAGATGTTGCCCCATCTTTGGAACAAGCTTCCTATGCATGTTATTTAAGCAGAGTTTGGATGATTGGATGGGTAACTGGAATTTCACTCCGGGGGTACCCCTTGTGTCCCTCTTGGTCAGGGGCAGTAGGTGATGATTTTAGTGTCTGTTTGAACCAGACACCCTTGGGAACACTGGTTGAACTTTGCTAGGCTTGTAAGGGCCCTGGGGCTGTTAGCCTAGTAACCTGCTATGATCCTGTGATCCTATGATAAGAACTAAGGAATGGAGCCAAGAGGTTCTGCAGATAGGGATGACTGCAGTTAGGGGTACAGAGAATAGGCAAGAGGGGGCTGGAATATACTGGTTAAACCTTGCAAAGGAACCAAAATATTGGGAGCAAATAATTAGAGACGAAAGGCAATAGAATGGGAAGAAGCCAAGAATTCAGGACTGCAGGTTAGAAACTGCCTTCCCTATCAAGGGCTGATATCAGAGTATACGCAAAGAGAAAGGAATAAGGGGATCCTAAGTGAAAGACCAGCACTGTTAGAGTTTTTAGTAGAATATCGAACAGAATTTGTTGTTTTAAAAAGGTGCAAGTAGTAGGTATGTAAAATATTGTATAATAACTATAGGGATCAATCAGAGGAGGTAAGAAAGGACTGGAAAAAGAGACTGGATAAGCAATTTGCAAAGAAAAAAATTGGGTTATATATGTATGGCTCCCAAATATGCAACAGAGACTAGAGGATTTAGGATGTTTACTTGGAAGTGTTTGCGTAGGTATTTTCATACCCCAAGCAGACTGCAAAAAATGTTTCCCCAGGTAAATTGCAGATGTTGGAGGTGTGACTGAGAATAAAGGTAATTGGGAACATATTTTTGGGAATGTAATGAGTTGGCAGACTTTAAAAATTCTTCAGACTACTTTGTCAGAAATACTGGATGAGCAAATTGGTGTACCTAAGGAAATTATTTTTTTGAGTTGTGATTAAGAATTGAAATTGCCTACAGATAGATAGTAAGGCCTTCCTGAGTCTAATTTTGGTGGCTGCCAGTTACTAGAAAACAGAAATCAAAGTCTAAACCAACCATACTAGGAATAGTAAATATAGTAACAGAAATAAAAGAACTGGAAGTGGGCTCTTTAGAAAGTGGTAGGAACAAATTACATAGAAAAAATGGTAAGTGTGGGAACAATACATGCAGAATAATGTTTAGGAGGAGGAATGAGGTTTAAGGGAAGGCAGGAATTGAATGAGCTAGTGATATTTGACTGACAGTGACTGTATAGAAGGTTATATGTGGTGTATTATGTGGTGTATAATGTTTGCAACTGAAAATGTATCAATATGGTTTGTTTTCATTTATATAAATGTATGATTACTTATGTCATAGGTGATAATTCAATAAAGATGTTTCTTGTTTAAAAAAAATTGGAGAAGCCTGTTGTGGCAGATGGGAGGAAATCAAAATCCCTGAAATAAATTTTCATGAATGCAGTTAGAACATCCAAAGCTTACACAATGTCCAGCTTTCTCTTCCCCTTAAAACTCCTCTCTAATCCAGTGCAGCCATAACCTAGTTTTAAGATTCTGTTTGTCCCCCACCCTGAGTTTGTATGCAACTCTGAAATTGTGGTACCACTGCGTATATTTATTTATATTGTGTCTGTTACTGTTTTTCTTCTTTCAGCCGATTGGAGTAATTTTCCTGTTCCCCTGTGCTTCTGAGTATACATGTCATGTTTCACTTCTCTGGGATTATGTTGCTGCTGTCTGTGACTGCAGAAAGTCTTTCTCTGCTGGACCACTGAACTGGTAACATATCACAAGTCTTTGTGAGGGGCAGTTACATCACATCATAGTATCTGTTCAATTTTTTGTTTGCACTTACTAGTGTTTTCATACTGGCTGAGGCTGACTATTGCAGTTTTTTTATATAACTTTGTTCATTTGCAAACAGTAATGTATCCTGTATTGGCAAAAGAAATAAAAGAAAACGCAGCTTCCGTCAGTCTTTAAATGAAATGCAGTCTTCTTGTCTTTCTTGACAGTAACTGGAGCAATGCACAAAACCAGATGGTTAATCTTGACCTCAGTTTTGGGTTGAAAACCCTGTTCAGCACTCAGGAGAAGCAAATGGGTGGCATGGGAGCATTAGCATCTAATGCTTTGGGCCGTACAGATGCCATGAAACTGCAGTATTAATGCTACTAGACTAGCCACTATTGCATGACAGGAAGTGTAGCTTGCCTCACTAAAATGACTTGTAACTACTACAGTAGCAGGACTCAACCATAAACATGTCTTGTACTTTTCTGTGGTCTCTCTCTGTCTCTCAGGCAAGTCTCTAGAGGCACATAAGTTACAATGACCCTATTGTAGCTTAGTACAGGGCCATTTTAGGCCAAACAGATTGATTTTTTTTTTATTTTAATTGATTTTCTTTTAGTTTTAATTTTTGTTCAACTGAAATAGTCTGGACGGGCAATTGTCCCTTTTTTGTGGAGTTCTGGAGGACAAGTTCCAGATACATTTGCAGTTATAACACACAAATTATGCAAGATTAGGTTAGTACATATTACACGATTAAAGGAAATGGAGTCTACAATGTTCACTATGCAGTGAATAAAGATGTAAATTATGTACTGTGTGCATGGGAATAAATATTCCACTTACGAATATTTATGGAGTGGGATAGCAGAAAGAGGGGTGATACTTATTTGCACTCCTCTTAACCTCTTGGCACAAGAAATCTGGACAAAGCATACCATAAGAGGGGACAAAGGCCCAAAAAATAGGGACACATTTTAAATATTGCTCTTAGAGAGTTGCTAGATTAATATAATTTGTGTTAGTTGGCACGATGTTCTTCGTATTTCATTGTTGCAGTCATCACACTTGGATTATCTGCCTGCAGGTAGCCCTCAGTCGGCCCGAATACCAGAGTCTTGGGATTTCTGCGTCGGATGCGGTCGCCTCTTCCATGACATCAGGTCATCAATGGTATAAAACATGCAGCCGATGCCATTACATCAGTCTTTCCTGCCGAGAAGGAGCCCGAAGCAGAAGCAGTTCACAAGTGCCGGTCGGCCGCTATCTGAAATTTTCGTTTTTCAAGTTTCAAACCTGAAGTCTTCTAAAGCTAAGTACCCCGTTGGGGATTCTTTTGTCTTGCTCTAACCGATGTCAGAAAAAGTTAACAATTGTCTTGCCTGTGGAAAGCAAATAACTCATAAAGATTTTCATTCTTACTGCATCACCTGTTTAGGCCTAGACCACGACGTCCCTCGCTGTCAGTTTTGTGCCCTGTTTAACACCTGAACCATTCTTTGTCTGGCTGTTTTTGTAGCTAAATTATTTTTCTCTTGTTCTCCATATTCTGAAATGGCTTTGGTAAGCCATCCGACTACCGATCTTCCTAAAAAGCACAAAGACAGAGACAAGACCACATATGTCAAAAACTGCTGATGATGCTTCCGTTAAGCTTGTCACCAGTCCACTGGTACTTAGTGAGGCGCCTTTGCAGCCCCTGGTGCCCGCTTCTACAGATTTTCAGGCCCCTGCTGAGACCCATTCGGAGTCCCTTATGCCACAAGATGCTTCTTCGGCTGTGGATGTCTCTACCTTGGATGGGTCTGGAACCGCTGTGCAGGCACCGATATTTGTATTAAACCAACAACTTCTTTTTTTAACTGAAACTACCGAGTTTCTCAGGCCCAAAGTTCGCACTACGCCTAGAAAACCGATGTCCAAAGTACATGCTCAAGCTCCCATGCCACAAAAACAAATGCTTAGAATGGCTGAATACCTTATTACTCTTAATTAGTGGAAGCCAGCCTTCCCCTGCTAAAAGACAAAGAATTGAATTTCCTTGTGATTCTACAGACCAGGAGTCTTATGACTCTGACCCTTCTGTTTACCAGGACATACCCTTATCCACCTATATGGATTCAGATGCAGAGGAATCGATTCCCTCTGCCTCCCCTCCAGAGGATTTTTCTTTTGGTGAAACCTTGCATACCTTAAGAGAGCATTTCCATGGGGAATGCCAGGACTATCCTCAGTCCAAAAAGAGACTCATTGAATTTTTAGATTTGCCTCAGCACAGGCCTCTAGCTATACCCCCTGTCCTGGATATTGTAGATGATGTCTTCATGGAATCCAGCCTTACTCCTGACACTTTACCACCAGCTCCTAGAACACCTGACAAGTACTACAGAGTACCTGACTTTCACAAATTTGCGGATCCAGAGACTATTTCCCAGGGACCTAAAGGCATTAAGGCTACTACATCCAAAAACCCTACCCCCTCAGACAGGGATTCTAGTGCTTTAGACAGATGGGGTAAGAAGGCATATATCTCTGCAACTCTTGCCATCAGGGCTTTGAATTGCCAGTTTCACATGTTGAAGTACCAGCAACATATTATAGAACTAATTAAACAAAAAATGGTGTTACTACCAGATTGTGCAGAAAATAATGATTTACAAGAGTTAATGCATTCTGCAAACCAAGTTAGTAAACATACTCTGCAGTGTGGGTTTGATGCCTTAGAAGCATCTTGCAAGGCTGCTGTCACTGGGTCTGTACTGAGAATGCATGCTTGGCTGAAGGAACAAGTCTTGTCAGACCATGTCAAAGCAAAATTACTAGATGCTCCATTAAGTGAGGATCGTTTGATTGGCAAAAAAGCAGAAGTTCTTAAAAAGATGGAAGAAAAAGCTAAATCTATGCAAACTGTCAAAGATTTCTTACAAGTGCAGCCACCTAGATTCCAGTAGAGGTTGTCCTTCAATAAACTGGTCCTTTCCAGTCCCTCCCAGGCCTTCTCAATCCAAACCCAGGGGAAACAGACCACCAAGACTACAGTCTCAGGGTATGCAGAGATCTAAACAATGGAGTGTTCCCACCTCAAAAACAGGGAGTGGTAAGCCACCCACATATGGAAAAAGTTCACAATGACTTTCCAATTATCCTTCCCAGCCATGCCCAAGTACTTGCACCCCTAGGAGGAAAACTTGCCCTTCATGCAAAAAACTGGATGTCCATTACTCAGGACCGATGGGTTCTAAGCATTGTATCCTAGGGATATAGATTCTGCTTCCACTCACTGCCATCCCCACGCGGGTTGCCAGACCTTCCTCCAAACCAGTGGGCAGAGGTTCAAAAGCAAGTACTTTCCCTTCTCCATATCAGGGCTATTCAGCCTGTTCTAGTAGAACAAAGGGGGCAAAGTTTCTACTCCAGAATGTTCTTGGTGCCCTATCCTGGATCTATCAATTCTCAACACCTTTCTGGTGGTCCCAAAATTCAAAATGCTTACACTGCAACAGCTTCTTCCTATGCTAGCCAAGGATGCCTGGTTAGTCACCCTAGACTTAAAAGAAGCTTATCTGCACATCCCCATAAGAGAGTCTTGCAGGAAATGTCTGCGTTTCCGGGCAGGCTCTATGCATTATCAGTTCTCTGCACTTCTCTTTGGCTTATGTACTGCGCCCAGAGTATTCATAAAGTGCCTGGCTTCAGCCATTGCATACTGCAGGCAGAGAAATATTCAAATTTACCCATACTTGAACGATTGCCTGATTGAGGCGGACAGTCAGGAATTGCTACCTCAGCACCTGGCATTTGTAAAAAGACTTCTAACTTCACTGGGATACACCATCAATGAAAAGAAATCACAACTGGTGCCCAGCCAACAAATTGTATTCCTGGGAGCTAGCTTGAACACAACTTCCCAGATGGTGTTCCTCACTCCAGAAAAGCAGGTCCATTGGACAAACTATTTCAAAGTAATGGCCAACAAAACCCAACTATCTGCAAGGAAAATACTGCAAGCCCTAGGGTTCATGGCTTCATGCATTCTGCTAATTCCATATGCAAGACTGCATATTATGAGAAAACTTCAATGGTACTTAAAAAGTCTCTGGTGTCAACATTCTCAGGACCCGGAAACAGTGATCCCTATCATACCTTGTCTAAGGGCAGAGTTCCTTTGGTGGGAAGAGGCATGCAACCACAACAAGGGACTTCCTCTCACTCAACCCCTCGCCGCCCAAACCCTGACAACGGACACATCAGACTATGCATGGGGGGCTCACATGGCAGGCAAATGCATTCAAGGCAAATGGAGCCCAAAACAAATTCCCCTGCATGTCAATCAGAAAGAGATGCTAGCTGTACAGAATGTTCTGACAGCCTTCTAATACCATATCCTTTCAGGACAGCTCCTGATAAAGACCGACAACACCACAGTTATGTGGTACATAAACAAGCAGGGGGGAACTCATTCTTACACACTCTGCAGGTTGGCCATAGCCCTGTGGAACACAGCCTTGAGCAACCAAGTGCACCTACAAGCTCAATTCCTGCCAGGCAAGCAATATTCACTGGCAGACTTAAGCAGAAATCTCCTGGACCCCCATGAGTGGAAACTGGAACCCAACTCTTTCAAACTTTTAACCCAGAGGTGGGGAACACCAGAGACGAACCTTTTTGCCTCCCCCCAAAACGACCAGTTGAGCAAATTTTGCACCAGGAACCCTCACAGCAGAGCCTGGAAGGTGGATGCCCTATCCTTTACATGGGAAAACCACTCAGTTTATGCCTTTCCTCATCTGCCCCTCCTCTCAAATGTACTACTCAAGTTCAAACAGGACAGGCCAAGGGCAACCCTTATTGCACCAGACTGGCCACGCCAGCACTGGTAAAAACTGCAGTCTAACAGCAGTTCCACCCTGGCACTTACATCAGACACCTTCCCTGCTGTCTAAGCAGGAGGGACAGATTTTGCATCCACAGCTGCAAAACCCTAAACCTTGCAGCCTGGCTTATCCCCTGAATACACCACCAGCATCCTGCAGCAAACAGGTGCTGGATGTCATCCTTGAGGCCAGAAGGCCTAGTACTAGGAAATCCTATGCTGAAAAGTGGAAAAGATATTGTTCTTGGTGTCAGTCTCAAGGAAAGGAAACAGCTGTGGCCCACCTTACCTCAAATCCTTGATTACCTAGCAGAGCTGCTCCACAGAGGCCTATCCTTCTCATCCATTAAGATTCATGCCTCTGCCATCTCAGCTCATTATAATACTGAGTCACCTCTCTTTTCTCACCCTCTCATCAAACAGTTCCCGAGAGGAGCTAACAATTTAAGGACCCTAGGAGAGCTCCCATCCCGGCCTGGGACCTTAACTTTATACTGGAGAAGCTCACAATTACCCTTTTTGAACCTGCTGCTTCATCAGAGTTAAAATTCCTCTCTTGGAAAACAGCCTTACTTCTAGCTATTACTTCAGCAAGAAGAGTGTCTGAGTTACAGGAACTACTTCAGCAAGAAGAGTGACTGAGTTACAGGCACTAATGGCGGTGGAGCCCTTCATTATTTTCCATGCTGACAGGTTTCCCGCAGGACTAACCCATCCTTTATGCCCAAGGTGGTATCCAGTGTGGCTTTAAATCAATCCATCCATTTGCCAACCTTTATCAGTAATCCACAGAATAAAGGGGAAAGGATCCTGCACTCCTTAGACATGCACAAGACAGCTCAGGTTCAGTAATCCACAGAATAAAGGGGAAAGGATCCTGCACTCCTTAGACATGCACAAGACAGCTCAGGTTCAACCTTGACAGGACTAAGCCTTTCAGAAAAATCTGACCAGCAGCTAGTCAGCTTTGCTACAGAGGCAGAGGGCAAGGCCATTTCGAAGCTAACCATTTCCAAATGGATAGCACACTGCATCCATTTCTGCCACAAGCACCATGGAAAACCTACCCCTCAGGGGATCAGAACTCATTCCACTAGAGCCACTTCAACCTCTACAGCATTTTTCAGGGGAGTCTCTACCAAGGAAATCCTTGAAGCTGCAACCTGGAGTTCTGTACACACCTTCACCAAGCATTACCTCTTGCCTATTTTTTTTCCAAATCCAGAGCTAGATTTGCTACAGCAGTCTTACAAGGCCTGCTAGCCAGCCCTAACACTTCCTGACTGCCTCCACCCTTCCTCAGCTTTGGGAATCAACCCAAGTATGATGACTGCAACAGTAAAACACGAAGAACATAGTACAGTTGCGTACACTTACCATAAATGTTGATGTTCAAGTGTATTCACTGTTGCAGTCCTGGTTTCCCCTCCCTCCAGCCCCCTGCCTTTCTCTATCCTTTCTACCTATCCTCATTATGGCCATTTTTATGGCAGGGGTATTTACTTTTTACTGGAGGTATTCCACACCATGTAATAGCTTTCTATTTTGTAGGCTCCTGACATCTGGGGCAAGAAAAACTGATGTAATGGCATCGGCTGCATGTTTTATACCCCTGATGTCATGGAAGAGGCGACATCATCCGACGCAGAAATCCCAATACTCTGGTATTCGGGCCGACTGAAGGCTACCTGCAGGCAGATAACCCAAGTGTGATGACTGCAACAGTGAATGCACCCGAACATCTACATTTATGGTAAGTGTACACAACTGTACTTACTGAAGGACATGAAATCTGAAACTCAAATGCATGTCATTATTTACTGACTTTAATCCTCAAATCATCCAGTGATTTGTCAGAAAACCACAAATTTTATGAGGAACAGATTAAAAACAACAGGCAAAAACCTGGACATTCTGGGAAAAGTCTGGACAGTTGTGGAATGCTTATTTGGGATTTGAGTTTGCCAGGAGCAGATTGGAGATTCAAAGCCCTAGGCTGTCGAAGGAACAGAAAGTAATTGAAGATCTGATGTTGTAAATTTTCATTCTATCCTCAACTCTTCTACTTAGCCGTTAATACTTGTGGTAACCAAAAAGCTCTCGAGCTTCCCTTACCCATAATGCACCAACCCCTAACATACCTCAGATCTTATTTGCCTTTTTTTTGCAAAAGGACGTGGTGTCAGCCATCCCTCTCTAGCTTTATCTCTATTTTTTAGGTAAGATAGCATTTGTCTTTCAAATTTTATATTCTGCTTTTTCTACTTAATTTATCTGATTAATATTAATCACTTACCCATGTACTTATTGTAGTTCTGTAAATACTGTTGGTATCTAGCCTTTCTTTTATTCCTAATTACCATTGTTGGTAATACCATTTCCTTCTTTCTAACCTACTTCCTATCTGCTTTATTGTAAAATGGCTGAGAATGGCCCTTATGGCTTCAAAAAGTGTTCAAGGTGTGGGCACAAGTTTCCCATTTCAGACGCCCATAATGTTTGTGTTTATTGTTTAGGTCTGCAGCACCTTCGATCTGCCACAGTTTTAATTACTGTGCTTTAGTGGATAGAAAGAACAAATTAATACTGAAAGACTTGTTACCTTCTTCTTTTGGAGGAGCTATTTCAGGGGCTCAGTCCCTCAAGTATAACTTCAAGGAGTCAAAACCTCCTGTTGCTTCTACTTCCTCTGCTCCATCCTCAGAATTGTCTAGGAAGAGGATCAAGTCGGATTCAAGGACGTCTCAAATCTCTTCCCCCACGGATCTGAAGAAAAAGAGGTTTATGGATCAGGCGTCCTTGGAGCCTGTTCAGAGCAGACTGTGTCAGATCCTGTTGTATTGCCTAGGACCCGTTATTCTCCATTTGTGAATCCAGGTCCTTCCAGGGTCCCATTTCCCTTTATGGAAAGCATGTTGAGGAGCGCAAAATTATAATCTGCCACTAGAGGGCAGTATGAGCTCATAGATTTTGAAAAACTATTTTTACATATGTTTCATATATATATATATATATATATATATATATATATATATATATATATATATATCCGCTTATTTATTAAATCTTTTAAATAATTTATTAAATTTTTTATTATTATTGTTTTTATTTATGGTTACACATATACAGATTATATCTATATATCTATATTTTTATATACTATGAGGGTTTATGTAATTTGTGTTTTATTCATACCAGTGAAAGACTAATGCTTGTGTTTCTTTTTTTTTTTTTAAACCATTTTTTTTAATTGAAACATTCACACATAATTGTTTCAATGAAACCATTGGTTCATTGCTGGTTTGATGGATTTATTTAAGTAGAGTATATTGTTGATTTGCTGTTTTGCCTTTGATGAAGATTTTCGAAAACGTATTATGTGTAAAAGCGTTTGGGTATTTGGACAATAAAAACTTTTCTTTGATACTTAAAACTACTTCTTGGTACTTGGTCTGTACCCTTATTTGGTACTCCACAGCGAACTTTTGTTGGTTTTGGTAATTGTTGTTTGCTTTCATCTCTTGACTGGGCTTTATGGAAAGGCACTATACTAAATCACCTTTGCTGGCCTGTTCTTGTTCCTCCAGAAGTTTGACTGAAGAAGATGTGGATAGGATAATGAGGAGGCTTCTGTTTGCACAGGTCCAGATGGGTGTGCTACTGGCTCCAACCACTAAGGGTCAGGAGGCCTGTCCTTCGACCACACCACCACTTCAGACTCCTTCCCTGATCCCTTTGGTTGCTTCAGAGTCCCTGGATCCGAGTCTTGCTTGGATCCAAAGATAACCATATTTTCATATCTGAAGCTAACTCTGACTGCCACAGCTCCGACGTCTTCGGATCCGTAGGACTCTTGGAACCAAAGCTTTCTTGCTGGATCCCAGGTCTTGAATGGACTCCAAAGGTCTCGGAGCAGTCTCTCTGCCTTGGCACTTCAGCATTGGACAGCTTGGCTCTGATTTCCTCCATGGGGAGATTGCTTTCAAGGTGGGAGGAGACAGTGGTCCAGACTCCTGCCTTCTTGGTGCTGAGGTCGTCTTTTTCCTGGGGGAAGGTCTGTCTCTGTGGTTGTGAAGAGGGCGTTTTCTGCTCTGAGAGGATTGAGGGATCCAACCCCCTCAGATCTTCAGTCCAGCACCCAGATGTCTCTGCGCTTGGAGCCTCATCATTCGACTTCACAGGGGCAGCCAGCTCGAGACCTCTTGTCTACACAGTAGGGTTTCATGGTCTCTTCTGACATTTCCCTGGAAAATCCCACCAAGGAAGTCCCTAGGAAGAGAAAGTGCAAGAGGCGGCACTTGGACTGTCCACAAGAGTCAGTCACTGAAGATATGGACTTCAATGAGGGTGAAGGGCTAATGCTATCACCTCCAGAGGATGTCTGATTTAGAGAAATCCTTGAGATCCTGAAACAGAGAGGTGGTTGGACCCCCGGCAACCCTTCACCTGAGGAGTCTGAATTTCTCAAGGCCTTTGGAGCTGGCCGATCAACTTCCTGGATTACTCCATCCACTGACAAGCTTATTGATTTGCTCTCTTGGCAGGCATGGAAGGAGCCTGCTGCAGTTGAACCAATACCCAAATGCCCAAATAGGATTCTAGTTCCACCTGTGGTAAAAGAATTTTGGGTTAAAGGGGTGCCCGAGAATGCCATGGCCATGGTGTCGGCCACCAAGAAATAACTTTTTGAATAGAGTTCCACTTTTCATCCCCCTAACAGGGAGTGTAGGGTGATGGACAGGTTTGGGAAGCCTGCCTGTGCTTCAGCAACCTTTGCTATTAGGTTGCTGAACTGTTTGGCACATTTTACTAGGTTGCAAAGGGATTTGATCAAAGAACTTTCAGCTTCCCTTTTCTGGGACCATTTCTGCTGAGGCTCAGTCGTCTGTGGATTCTTACTTGGCTAGCCTCCAGTCTATCTCAAATTCATCCTTGAGGCTTTTTTCACATACAGCTAAAGGCACCTGCGGCAGCGGGTTCAGGGATATCTTATTAGGCGGCATGACTGGATGTGTGTGAGATTTTGTGGAGCCCTTCAAGTCCTTGTTCGTCAGTGTTCTTTTTGAAGTCACTTCGTTGTTTGGCCCAAAATGAAGGACACATAATCTAGGTGTGAGAAGGATGGAAAGTCCCTCTCTGTAGTGGGAGTACGTTTTTTGACCCCTCAAAGATCCTTTTGTAGGAATCAACAAGGTGGTCGGAAGATGTGGTTCAGGAAGTCTCATTGTCCTTTCCAGGACACATGGAGAAAATTCCCCTAGGCGCAGAGGGGGGAAACTCAAATGAAAGATGACACCCTCGTGGTAGGAGGCCCACAAAACCAGGGGTCCAGAGATTCTTTCTCTGATCGACCCTACCAGCGCAGTTGGAGGCAGTTGGGGTTCGACTATCCATGCACCAGAAAGCCTGGCTAGACATAACAAAAGATACTTGGGTGCAGAGGATTATTTCCAAAGGTTATATAATACCCTTTTCATTTCCACCCCCAACTCTACAAAAAATTCATGTTGTTCCACCCAGTCAGAGAAAGAAGCAGCAATACAAATACAAAAGCTGTTAGAATCATCCAAGATGTCCTGCCAGACCAGGTAAAATCTGGAACTTACTCAAGATTCTTTTTAGTGCCAAAAAAAATGGGACTGTAGACCAATTTTGGATCTCATCAACTTGAACAAGTCATTTCTACACACTGAGTTTTGGATGATCACGGTTCACTCCATTCTCCCTTGTCTAGGCAAGAATGATTGGATGTGCTTAATAGACCTTCTGGATACATGCTGTCATATAAAAGATGAACAGACAGTCCATAAGGTATTTACATTTCCAGTTGGGAGCCAGTCACTACCAGTTCAGATCTCTGCCCTTTGGCCTCACCTCAGCCCCCAGGGTGTTTACCAGATAAATGTATGGCAGTAGTAGCAGCTCACTTGAGACTGCAGGGATTCCAAGTGTTTATATATCTAGATGACTGGCCCATTATTGTCCCAACCAGGCATGTGTTAATAAGGGTAAAAAATCAGGTACTCCAGATTTGCTCTCATCTGGGATAACCATAAATTACGATAAGTTTCACAACCAAATCATAATTTAGAATTCATAGGAACAGTTTTCAACACAGTCAATGATAGCTTCTCTTCCTCTCATGAATACAGACCACCAGGTTACAGGTCAGAGAAAAAATTTGCAGTACCATGATCTCAGCCCGCTTGTTCCTTCAGGCTGTAGGATCAATGTCAGTGGCAGTAACTTTAGTACCTTTAGCCAGATTTCATATGAGAATTCATCAATGTATGTTAGTAACAAAGTGCTCTATTCTTTATTGTACCATGACCCCCCCAAAACGTGCACGCTGATTGACCAGCGTGCACATTGTAAATCGAGTTATACTAATGGAAAAGGATCCTGTCGCCCGGACTTTTTTCCATTAGTATAACTCTACTTTTAAAACACTGTCTCACTATGTTAAATGGGTTTAACATAGCGAGACAGCTTTAAAATAAGCAACGGAGATCTCCGTTGCTTATTTTAAAGCTGTCTCGCTATGCTAAACCCATTTAACATAGCGAGACAGGTTTTAAAAACAACAACGGAGAAAGCAAGATCTCCGTTGCTTTTTATTTCGCTATGTTAAATGGGTTTAACATAGCGAGACAGATTTAAAACGGACATCTCCGTTGCTTATTTTAAAACTGTCTCGCTATGTTAAACCCATTTAACATAGCGAAAGCAGTAAAAAAAAAGCAACGGAGATCTTGCTTTCTCCGTTGCTTTTGCCCACAGCTCTAATGTACTGCGCAGGCGCGCAGTACATCAGAACTGCCGCGGATGCCAGACATCTGCAGAAGGGCAGTAAACAGGCATTATACTATGCCATTATTTAAGAAAAGTAATAGTTTCTTTTCTTAAATAATGTCATGGTATAATAACAGTAACCCACTTCTGGGTGTGGGTAATGCTGTATTTACCCACAGTTGGCTTTGTTTGGTGCCTCGGGCTTCGGGACCAAACCACGCCAACTGTGGGTAAATCCAGCATTACCCACACCCAGGCGTGGGTTATTGCTATACTAATGCATTTTACCACAAATAATAATTGTCAGGCATACAAGAGAGAGCTCAGGTGTTAGAATCAATCGGATCAGGTTCTACAGGGTTGTCTATTCATTCTTCCTCAGCCCAAGTCCATAGTGACCACAGATGCTTCCCAGTTGAGGTGGAAGGGGGCACTTTCTGGGGAAAACGGTCCAAGGCACTTGGTCCCCCAAAGAAGCCAACTCGCATATAAATGTCCTATAGATGAGAACAGTGCTCTTAGTGTTGCAGGCCCCCCAGAATGCTCTCCCTTGGATAATTGCTATTCAAACAGACAATATGTCAGTAGTTTGGTACATCACCAAACAAGGAGGGACCAAATCATACCCCTTGTGTTGAAAAGCACTCAGTGTGTGGCAATGGGCAGTCTCATCCAACCACTTTCTCATAGCAACGCACATTCTGGGAAGGTCAAGTGTGACAGCAGACAAGTTGAGCAGGTCCATTCTTCTACCTCATGAGTGGTCCATCAACAAGAAAGTGACAGAAGCGATCTTTCATTGATGGGGCCAGCCTTACTGCAATCTTTTTTTGCTTCTCCCCTAAGCAACAAATGCAGCAGCTACTTTGCCCTATTCCCCGGCAGAGGGAATCACCGAGGTATGCTGTACTTCATGATTGACCTCCTGGTCTGCTTTATGTCTACCAGACAATTCCATTAATTCTGAAATTTCTGCAAAATGCTCCCAGGTTGAAGAGCAAAGTCATCCTCATTGCACCTTTGCTGGCCTTGACAGATTTGCTTTCTCTTCCTATGGCCTCCTCTTCTTTATTAACCTTGGATTGTGGATCCGATTTCAGACCGTCTGTCTCACCAGACAGGCATGATTCACCCGGATATTTCAAACTTCAAGCTTACAGCCTGGTTTCTCCAATTCCGTTAATAGCCAGGCAACCATTGCTGACTTCCCCTGTCCCCCATATTCTTTTATCTTCCCATACACCTTTGACACAAAAACTCTATACAAGTAAATGGAAAAGATTTGTTTACTGGGCACAATAAAATCATGTTAAGCCATTTTCAGCTCCAGTACATAATATACTTGAGTTTTTAGCTTTACTCTTTAAAAAAGGGGTGAGCTCCTCCGCCATTTATTTATTTCAGTTTGTTAACTGGGAAAGTCCATTGGGCCAAGGTAGCTCATTTTCAATGGTGGCCCAAGAAGAAAAGCTCCAGACAGAAAGATAATATACAATGTATTAGTACAGCATATAAGAACAACAGTTTAACATTCAATATACAGAAGGACAAAATTTTCCATATCTTGAAATGTATGAGCTGAGACGATCACTTATAAGATATTTACAAAACAATAGATTCATGTTAATTTAATACAATACAAATAAGATATTTTTTCATATTGGATTTGCCAGTTCTTCAGTAGCCAATGCCAATCTGTGAAGAGCATTCTTAGAGGCACTTTTCTATTGAGACCACCGTTTATAGACCCTACTCCACCATCGGATCTGAACTGGGTACTGCAAGCATTAATGTAGTCACCTTTGAACCAGCAGCTAAATGTGACCTTAAGTTTCTTTTTTTGGAAAATTGTCTTTCTATTAGCCATTACATCAGCTAGAAGAATTTTAGAACTTCAAGCCTCATCTTCAAAACCTCTCTACTTGATAATTCATAAGGGTAGGGTTACATTATGAACCAATGCATCCTTCCTTCCTTCCCAAGGTGGTGTTAGAGTTAAATATCAATCATTCCATAAATTTGCAAACAAAGGTGAATATATGTTTTATTTATTGGATGCTCACAGACAATTCCATTTTTATCTACATAAGACAAAAGAAATCAGAAATACAGACTAATTGTTTGCAGATTTGGAATTGGGCAAACCAGTTGCAATAGTAACTTTAGCCAGATGGATGACTGACTGTATTTCTTTTATCTATAACAAATTGGGTCTTACCTTAACTAAACCTGTAAGAGCCCATTCAACTAGATCCATGGCAACTTCTTCAATATTTCTGTCCAGGATTTCCATGGACGACATATGTGCAGCAGCAACTTGGGCAAGTCCTCTACCTTTATCTCTCATTACAAATTAGATCTGGTCTTGAGGGGCAGAGCATCTTTTGGTTCAGCTGTCCTTCCTTAGAGTCCAACCAGGGTTTTAGGTAGCTGGGGACTCTGTCAGTTGAGGATTGAATGAAAATTGACAACATCAGACAGAAAAGTCATATACTCACCATAACATTCCATCTGTGTTGCCCATTTTCATTCTTCCTCAACTTCCCGCCCACCAACCCCCATTTTTTGAGTCTACAAACTTCTGGAAGAGTGAGATATTATAAGGACACCACTGTCCTTTTTGATTGAGCTCCAGATGTAGTTTTCTCTGTAGGATACATACATTTTTAAGTATCTTTTGAAATATGATCTTGGGTATGTTAGGTGTTGGTGCATTATGGGTAAGGGAGAAGCTCGAGAGTTTTTTTGGTTACCAAGAGCTTAAGTAATGGCCGAGTCAGATCCGAACCCAGCAGTTGAAGAGGAATGAAAATGGACAACACAGATGAAATGCTATGATGAGTACATAACTTCTTTTTTTCAGCCATAATAGGTTCAGCCAAGTGGTGCAAATTTTTAATTTTTAATATGGTCCTAATCAATACAGCAGGTGTTAGAGAAATCCAGGTTAAAACACTGTTAGTCAATTGTTATCACAGTATTATGTGGGTTATAGTAGGAGATAACGGTAATAATACAAAAATGAGGATAATGGTGAGGAATGTTAGATGTTTGGATTCCATCAAGGAGTAGTTAAGAGTTTGAGTACTAAGTCTGGTAGTAAACAAGTTACGGAAATGGGTCAGGGATGGCGTACTCAAGTCTGTAAGTGGGAGTGTGAGGAAGATGCAAAAAGAGGAGAAGGGCCATATGGCTATATAGGATTGTGTGATTTAGAACTGAGGCAAAAGACAGGCGCTACAAGAGGTGTAATAGAGGTTTTAGGGAAGTGGAGGAGGAAGCACAGTACAAAAAGGCTAGCAGAAGAGAATCCAGCAAATGGGAAATTTGAAAGGGAGTTAGCAAATAGATCAAGAAGTGAAGCATGGGTTTTGGTAGGTACATAGCAGAAACTGGGGGACAGAATTGTCCAGGCTGACCAAGGATGGAAAGAACACAAGTCCCCAAAAAAATTAAGGCAACAAATTACTTATTTAGTTTCAGTTTTCACAGAGAAATGCAAGGGACAGGTGCCATGCTGGGAAGGAGGCAGGGCAGAATGGAGAGGACACTGAACAGAGACAAGGATGGAAAGAAAGTGTAGAAGGAGCTATCTTCCGTTATTGAAGATAGATACAAGAGCGTGCTACCTCCAAGAATACTTAGAAATATAGCCACCATGCTGGAAAACCACATGATGAAAATCTTCAACAGATCACTAGCCAGTGCAGAAGTGCTTGAGGAATGGACGACAGCAGGTGAGCTACACTTATACAAGGAGGTAGCCAGAAGAATGCAGAGGAGTGCATAACAAGGAAAGTCATAGAGAGATGCCTCAGAGGATGTTTGCAGCTTTTTTACAAGACATCAACCAACATGGGTTTGTGGCTAGAGAGAACTGTTAGCCAAACCTGTTTTCATGACACTTACAAATAAACTTGATAGAGGAGAACCAGTAGCCATGGTTCACCTAGACGTCAGCAACTCCAGGTTTTAAGCAAATAGGAGATGGTGGAGTAGAACCAAGACTGACATACTAGATGGTTGCATGCTTGATTGGGAGGGCACTGAGCATTATGATGAGACAGAATGTGCCAGGAAATAGGAAAGTAACTATAGTGGAGTATTGCGTACTGTTCCATGTGTTAGTCTATGACACATCTGAGAGAATAGAAAGCACAATCTTTCTGTCTGATGATGACACAAAGATGTGTGCAGCAGTGGAGTATGGAGGGGAAAGTTTAAGAAGGTATCTGGAAACACCGAACAGGTGATAAAAATATGACAATGAGGTTCAGTACAAACAACTGCATTTAGGTTCACAGCACAGGAAAATGATGTGGGTGTGCTGATCACACTTGGATTGAACCATCAGGAGCAGAATGAGGGAGCAGTGATAGCAGAACTCAGAATTGTGGTTGTGTTTTCAGGGGTACAGGAATCAGAAGCAGAGACAATACTTTCACTGTACAGTGCCCTGGTTAGGCTACACCTTGAATATTCTATGCAGTCATGTAAGATATAGAAGGACACATGAATTGATCAGTCTGTCCCCACCCATAGAAAGGGCCCAGAAAGACATGGCCTAGGAAACCTAGGTGAAGATGCAAAGGTGGATGGAAACTCAATATTTCTGCACTACATAATGACTACCAATGTGAGAGAATGAAGAGACGTTACTCATGGAAGAAGATTGAGACTACATGTTATGGGTGTTCCCTGGTAGATTCCTCATTGAGGTCAGGGGATTGTGTAGGGCACCCATCGGGGGGGGGGGGGGCAGTGATGTTCTCACCTGCAGAGATGTTTCCCACAGTGGCCCATTGCTTGCTCTTTTCGACCACGGCACACATGTAGGGAAGGTAAGGACATAGCATACTGACAGCCATCAGTGTTGCTTCTGAAAAGTGTCTCTCCTGTCTACCTCCCTGGTGACTGTGATTTCTGTTAGTATCAACATGGTAGCGATACAGGGAAGAGGCTCAAAGTCTGCCATGGTGCTACAGGAAATTTCAGCCTAAGCCATTACCACCAGAAGGGAGTTAAAAGGAAAAAAAAAAAAGAAATGCTCCACTTTCACTAGTTCTGCTCAGTGCAGCAGAGTAAGGTAGATTTGGTGATAGTTGCCGTCTCCTTTCCATGACAGGGAAGATTCCTGCATCCCTTTCCATTATATATATATATATATATATATATATATATATATATATATATATATATATATGTTTGAATTTACAAACTGGAAAACATTCTCCATCATGATGGAAAGTTACTTTACCATCTCAGTTAGTTTGAAGGTAGTTCTGACCTACATCATACATATGTTTGACCTTGGTTTGAGTAGGGGCAGAGTGGGCATCTGGCAGTTCTGGCGAATGCCAGAAAGGCCGGTAAACAAAAAGGAAGAAAAAGAAAAAAGTTTAATTATTAAACCAAACTTTTTCTTTAGATGTTTCAAAATGTTGTTTTAAAATGTTTAATCTATAAATGTTAAATCTTAATGTTATTTTATGTTTTTGTATGTTTTTATGATGCTGTGTAACTGGAGCTTTTCTCCCCGGGCCTCCACTGAAAATGGACATGTATCCAGTTGGACTAGCCCGGTCAACAAATGTAAAATAAATAAATAATAATAAATAAATAAACTTTGCACACTAGTAGCAGTTTGAACTGCAAGCTAGTGTGTAAAGTCAAATGTGATTCTCTATATGGAACTTGGAGCAGTGCCCATGCGTGCTTGAGTTCCGCTTAAGAAAAAGAAAAATAACCCTATCTTTTTTGTGCCCGGACTGTTTTAAAACGGGTCTATATTATAAGCTCGAACAGTTAAAATGTCGAGTGCTAATAGATCGACACATATATGTCGATCTACCACTTTACCAAAATGTTTAAACATCGAAACACATAATAGCGAACTGTCATAGTTGGCCAACACCACCTCCCTGGCTCCGCATTGAATGCATAAAGTTAAACACGTTATTTAAGGAGGCGGTGTTGGCCAACTATGACAGTTCGCTATTATGTGTTTCGATGTTTAAACATTTCGGTAAAGATGTAGATTGACGTATATGTGTTGATTTATTAGCACTTGACATTTTAACTGTTTGAGCTAATAATATAGACCCTTTTAAAACCACTCTGTATTAGGAAGATCACAGGCATCAGTGAAGATACCCAGAAGTCACTGTGGTTTTAACGGCAAGAAATAAGAAGCTGACGGGACTGTGAATTCAGCAGCCTGTCATGTAATCTGAGTACATGACATGGCTGCTGATTAGTCCGGTCACTCTTGCATTTTCTTCCCTTGCTTTAGTTGGAAGGGAGAGAGTGAAGAGATGAGCGAGGAGATAGAAAATCAGAAATCAGATTGGTGATTAGTGTTTATTTTTTTTTTCCTGGCAAGGTCGACCAGGTAATTTCTGTATTTACTTATTTCCTGGCAGATTTGACCAGATACTTGTCAAATTTTGTGCAGTGATGCAGTCTCCTATATAAATTTTTGTTTGACATCTTGGGGCTGTAGGCTAGCAGGGTCAACCAAATACTAGTAGAAGTCGAATCTGCAGTCAGCTGAGAGTATTGGGTGGGGGGGAGGCTGTTTTTGAAGACTTTCTAACAATATCCTAGCATGGTCAACAAGATACTAGTAGATGATCTGTGTGTTTTGGGGGCTGTTGATGACTTTTTCTTTTTTTTTTTTTAAATATAATGCCCTGGCAGGGTTAACAAGATAGTAGGGAGGTAATGTAATCTGGGGAGTGTTGATGATGATTAATTTTGATGAAAGAGCCACTGCTGAAAATTTACAGAGTGAACTTGCAAATTTTGCTTTGTATTGGGAAAACTTGAAAATGTCAGTAGTAGAAGAATATACAATTCAAGTTGAAAATGAAGACAATATTGAAGTAGAATTAGAAAATAAGTCATGCTCAGCATGCAAAAACTGCAGTAATTATCTAATTTTACATCGCTATTGTGCTATAATCGGCCTAGCATATAAATATATGTTAACACTTTCAAGCAAGTTGCATGTGAGAGAAGTTTTTTTACTTTAAAATTTATTAGCACCGTCTCTAATGATAATTTAGTTTTTTTCATGTTGATGGCTACAGAAAAAGATATGCCAATGAGCTTGGATTTGGATAAAATAATAAAATTGCAGAAACTTCAGAACTATTGAAAAATGTACCCATCCCATAAAATTAATTTGTGATTTGTAAAAATTTGTTAAAATTAATACAAAAAAATAAAGAATGTCTTATAAGTATTTTAACTGATATTTAATTGCAATTGTTTAATGTTAATTGTTAATTAGAATTGTAATGCTAGATAATATAATATTAAATAGATTTTTTTCAACATTTCTTAGTTTGTTTATCTTTACTCCATTTTTCTTGTTTTAATTAAGAATTTCAATATCCCACACTAATTCCTGAAAATGGGCCGGTGGTTCTGATGGTGCTAGAGTCCAATTCTTGTCTCAGTCAGACCCTGTATTTAAGTGGACTTAAATCTTGCTATTAATCCCTGGTTTCTTTCTTTAGTGTGTGTCAGGCTATTTCAGGGCTTGTTTGCCTTAAGGGAGTTCTAGTTTAGTCAGCTACATAGCTAAGTGTCTAGCAGTTTTCCCACTCACCCATCATCCATGATGTTCTTCGTGTTTCACTGTTGCAGTCCTCCCATATGGATTATCCGGCTCCCGGTAGCCCTCAGTCGGCCCAAATACCAGAATCCTTGGTATATGAGGTTGGCTGCCGCCAGTTGTAAAACTGATGTCAGTACATCAGGTATAAAGGGAGGCAGCCAATGCCATTTCCTCAGTCTTTCTTGCCGCATAGCCAGAAGCAGATGCAATTCGCACTAGTGCCGACTGGCTGTTTACCTTTGTTTCGCTTTCCGACTACCAAGTGAAGAACATTCTCACCTCTTTGGGTTACACTCTCAACGAAAAGAAGTCAAAGTTGGTTCCTTCAAGGGAGATTGTTTTCCTGGGAGCGAGTTTGAATACAGCCACCCAGATGGTATTCCTTCCTCAACAGAAGCAAGAAGATCTTTCCGCTTACTTTATGAACTCGATAAGCATGACCCAGCTCTCTGCAAGGCAATTTCTGCAAGCACTGGGGTTCATGGCTTCATGTATTTTGATGATCCCATATGCAAGGCTGCATATGAGAAAACTTCAATGGTACCTCAAGAATCCTTGGTGTCAACACACACAGGACTTAGACTTGATTCTTCCTCTGGTTCCCTGTCTACAAATGGAGTTCCTCTGGTGGGGGACAGCCTGTTCTCAGAACAAGGATCTGCCTTTCTGCCCACTGCCTGCCAGCCAGACTCTCACCACAGACACCTCAGATGTTGCATGGGGGTCTCATATGGAGGGCAGGGGCATACAGGGGACTTGGAGCACCCAGCAGATTCATCTGCACATAAACTTAAAAGAATTGATGGCAGTGCAGCAGGCCTTGCTGGCTTTCAAGGACCTACTCTACTCTGGGACTCTGCTGATCAGGACAGACAATACCACAGTCATGTGGTACATCAACAAGCAAGGGGGGATTCTCTCTTACCCCTTGTGCAGACAAAGCATGAGACTATGGTCCATAGCAGCATCCATAGGCTTACATGTAATGGCCTAGTATCGTCCAGCGAGGCTAAACTCCTTGACGGATCATTTGAGCAGACATGTTCTTGATCCTCATGAGTGGCAACTGAACAGGTACATTTTCCCTTGTATCACTCATCATTGGGGCACCCCACAAGTGGATCTTTTCTCCTCTCACACCAATCATCTCCTTCCAACCTTCTGCACCAAGGAGTTTCACAACAAAGCTTGGAGGGTGGATGCGTTGTCCTTCCCATGGACACATCTCTCAGTTTATGCATTCTCTCCACTGCCTCTTCTTCCCAGAGTGCTGCTAAAGATAAGGGACGAAAAACCAAGGGCTATTCTGATAGCTCTAGATTGGCCCAGGCAGCATTGGTATCCCCTCCTTAGCAGCCTTTCACAGGCTCAGCCTTGGCATCTTCCCCTGGTACCAGATCTGTTAGTTCAGGGAGGGGGAAAGTTCCATCATCCTCATCTTCAAACTATGCATTTAACTGCTGGCTAATACTTTAAATCTTTCCCAACAGGTGGTTGAAGCTCTTCATGATGCCAGGAGGCCTAGCACCAGAAATTCCTATGCAGATAAATGGAAGAGATTTTGCACTTGGATGCTGGCTAAAGGAGAAGACTCTTCTCATCCTTCTCTTTCCCTCATTCTTGACTACCTAGCAGGACTGCTTTAATGGTGGACTTTCCTTTTCTTCAATCAAAATTCAAAATTCACGCTTCAGCAATTTTGGCTCATTGTTCTTTTGAGCAACCCATTTTTTCTCACCCCTTGATGAAACAGTTCCTGATGAGAGCTTAGTAATCTTAGACCTCCCAGAAGAGCTCCTACTCCTGCTTGGGATCTTAATTTTGTCCTGGAAAAAACTTACTCTGCCTCCCTTTAAACCATCTGCCTCGCAGATTTGAAGTTTCTGTCCTGGAAGACTGCTTTTCTTTTAGCTATTACTTCAGCTAGAAGGGTATCTGAGTTGCAAGCCTTAATGGCAGTAGAACTTTTCATTATTTTTCACTCAGATAGAGTTTCTCTGAGAACTAATCCCTCCTTCATGCCTAAGGTAGTTTCCAGTTTAACCCTTAACCAGTCTAGTCACCTGCCTACATTTTTCAACAATCCCCAGAATAAAGGGGAAAGGATTCTGCACTCTCTTGATGTGCATAGACAGCTGAGATTTTACTTAGGACTAAATCCTTTCGAAAATCTGAGCAGTTATTAATTAATTTTGCTCCTGGGGCTCAGGGTAAAGCTATTTCAAAACAAACCATCTCCAGATGGATTGCTCATTATATTCACTTTTGTTACCTGCAGCATGGGAAGGTTTCCCCTCAGGGTATTAGGACCCATTGTACTAGAGCAGCCACTACCTCTGCAGCCTTTCTGAGAGGTGTGCCTACTAAGGACATTCTAGAAGCAGCTACTTGGTCTTCTGTCCATACTTTCAGAAAGCCTTACAATCTACCTTTGTTTTCTAAATCCAGGGCTGGTTTTGCCTCTGCAGTTTTGCAGGGCCTCCTTACCAACCCTTAATCTGTTATCCTTCCTCCCCCTGTCTTCTTACTGGGCTTTGGGAATCAACCCATATGTGAGGACTGCAACAGTGAAACACGAAGAACATAGTACAGTTGTGTGCACTTACCATAAATGTAGATGTTCGAGTGTATTCACTGTTGCAGTTCTGGTTTCCCACCCTCCATTCCCCCTTTTTTCCTAAGGCACAGACTATAGATTTTTATTTTTTGTATGATGTGTCCAGGGTGCTACCATTCCTGGGTTAGCCTTCTTTTGGGGACTCCTGACAGTTAAGGCAAGACAAACTGAGGAAATGGCATCGGCTGCCTCCCTTTATACCTGACGTACTGACATCAGTTTTTCAACCGGCAGCAGCTGACGTCATATACCAAGGACTCTGGTATTCGGACCGGCTGAGGGCTACCGGTAGCCAGATAACCCATATGTGAGGACTGCAACAGTGAATGCACTCGTACATCTACATTTATGGTAAGTGTACACAACTGTACTTTCTAGTTGTGTCATCCTGTCCACCCTTTGTGCAGTTTGACAACATAATCCCCTTATTCTCATTTATTGGCTGTTTTCAGTAAGCATCATTTTGTAAAGTCTCTCCTCTTAAGCTATTCACCAGGCTGTGACCATTGATATACTTGCTTAATATTGAGTGCACTGATTGCTTGCAGTATTTTTCCTGCTAAAGTAGGGAAGTTTGGTTTTCTTTAGTTCACTGGTTCCTTCAGTTTCCAGCCTAGGTGTGAATGTCACTTGCAACAGAGGTTAAATTCACGTATCTTGCTATTCGTTGGTGTGTTAAGTTTTCACTGTTTATTTTCTGTGTTATATATAAAACATGCCCACCTCCCAGCGGCTCATCTGTCTACACTTTGTAGATGAAGGCATTTAGAGCTTTACATTTTTTGTGTAACCTCCCCCCAATTTGTACTGTACCTTATGTATTCAGTAGTTTTGCAAAGAGGCTGTAGTTTCCACTGAGTTAACCTTCGTATGTAGACTTAGATTATTTGTTTTAGATGCATCTCCAGTAAATCAGCTCCATAAACATAAGCACAGCAATTCCTACATCCCACACAAGTAAGCACCTGTAACTATGGATTTACATTTTCCAGCTCTCTCTGTAGCAAGCCTGGTTGAAATGGCCATCCTGAACAATGTAATGATTGCCTCATGTTTACTGCCAACCACCTAGCAGGTACAGTGTGTGAGAAATGTAGTTATACAGTATTATTGGAGGCAAAACTCTCTCTCAAACCCACAATTTGTTAGTACCACGTAACCAAATACTAAACAAAGAACACAGCTCGGACCATACACACAGACGTACATATGCTGAGGCTCTTACAAGTTCATAGGTTCATAGGTTTATACTAGGCTATCTGCCCTAAGGCATTTATAAGCCTAGCCCAAATTTTTGTGGCTTACGCCACCCCTTATATGAAAAAATACTGTGCCCATTAGTTTGTTGTGCCTCTGTCCAGCAGTGACACAGAGATGATTCCCGGGATAAACCTACGATCTCCCATCCACAGGTCAAGATTTCTCTTGAACAGAGCCAGCGAGGTGCTCTGCCTCACATGGATCGGGATTTTATTCCACAGCATAGGGAGTCTCTGAGTGATAAATCTATCCCTCCAGCACGTCCTATTTATATCCGTGCTAAGGTTTAAGTCGCTTGCTCTAGTGGTTTTGGTGGATTTGGATTTTTGAGGTGGAGCATGTCCATTAATTCCGGGTTGGACATGGCCTTGTATGTCAGGCACATGTCACCTCTGAGCAGGCGGTATGCAACTGAATAGAGCTGGAGTTTCTTCAATCTGGCAGCATATGACAGATTTTGGAGTCCCTTTATCCTTTTGGTGAGGAACTTTTGGGGTCTCTCCAATTGCTGCAGATGTCGGGTGAGATACATCCCGAATGGGGCATTGTACTCGATCATTGGTCTGATAAGTGAAGAGTACAGGGGAACAATGACCTCACTAGATCTGGATGTGAATCCCTTCATGATCAGGTGGGCAATGTAGAAGGTCTTTCTAACCACTTTAGCAACGTGAGTGTCAAAAGAAAGGCCACTGTCAACCTGGGTCCCCAGGTCCCTGATAACCTCTTCTGTGCTTAGTGGATTGCCACCTATATGGTAGCTTGGGGTTACCTTGTTTTTCCCGAAGGGTATGACTATACATTTTTTGGCGTTTAACTTCAGGCCATGGCTCTGGCACCAGCTATCTGTTTCCGTGAGTCCCTTCTGAAGGATATCCGTGTCCGATGCACTTTCCACTATGGCCCAGTTTGCAGTAGTCTGCAAACTTTGTCAGCCAAAGTCCTCCCATGTTGGCCTGTACTTCTGAGAAGTAGATGCCGAACAATAGGGAGCCAAGGACCGAGCCCTGTGGGACACCACTTGTGACCGGCTTGGAGTCTGACATAGCGCCAGCAACTCTAACCCTGTGGGTTCTGTCCTTAAGCCAGTTTGCAACCCATCTTGTGACATATGGGTTTACATTTAAGCTGGTAAGTTTTTCTACAATACCCGAGTGGGGTATTGTGTCGAAGGCCTTTGCAAGGTCAAGGTAGGCTGTATGGACTGCCTTTCCCTCATCAATGGCCTTGGGGACTATTTCGAAGAAGTCGACCAAGTTCAAAAGGCTTGATCTGCCCTTGACGAAGCCAAACTGGGTCGGGTCCAATGTCTGCAAGTCCCCTATATCTTTGTTTATGAGCTCCATTATGATCCTCTCCATAGCTTTGCAGACTAGACTTGTTAAGCTTATGGGGCGGTAATTACCAGGGTCCGTAGAGGCACCGCCTTTGTGGAGTGGGACCACAGTTGCCGTACGCCACTCCTTGGGCACGTATCTTGTGGTAAGGCTGAGATTAAACAGCTGCCTTATGTGCGGGTTTAATTCCTCATTTAGCTCATGTAGCACACAGCCGGGGACACCATCCGGTCCCATTGATGCTGTTTTTTAGCTTTAGAGAGAGCAGCTTTCACCTGCGCATTTGAGATGTCTGGGAGGCTACACTCCGCTGGGATAGTTATCTCTCCTTTAGGGGAGAGGGGTGAAGTTTGCACTGAACCTGTCTGCCAGTATGTTGGCAATGTCTGTGGGTTCAGTGATTTTTGTATCATTTTGGACTAATTCTGAGCATATCTGGGAGTTTCCACCCAGGTTCCTAACATAGCTAAAAAAGGCCTTATGATTGTCCTTTGAATCCATGGCAATTTTTCTCTCAAAATTGGCCTTAGTTGATTTTATGAGTGCTCGTATTTTTTTACTAATAATGATCAGGGGAGACTTCCCTTTTATGGATTTTGTTCTATCATGTAATAGCTTTCTCCTCATATTGTAAAGTTTGTTAATGGCTGGGGTCCACCAGCCTGGACGTTTGCCCTTTGTGGAAAGAGTCTTGGTTTTATTTGGGATTGCCTGATCCATGCAGTCCTGGAGGTGTTCATAGAAGGCATTTGTAAGGGCTTCCGCAGCTTGGGTTGTGGTTTCCACTGGCTCAGGGGCCTTGAAGGATACCACACCAGTCTTGAGTAGTGTGAAGTTTGCTTTAGAGAAGTTCTTCACTGTGGTCTTTTGTTTGGGGTGGGGCGGGATGTGGATTTCCAGTGAGATTAGTTTATGATCAGATCTCACCAATGAGGGATATATTTCCGGTGTGGAGCATTTTGTCCCCATGTTTGTGATAATGAGATGTAGTATATTTTCTCCTCTCGTGGGAACAGTGACTAGCTGTTCCATGGCATTTGAATTTATGAACTCCAGGAACCATTGGGCTAGAAAGTTAGGGCTTGAGTAATGTTCCCAGTCTATATTCGGGTAGTTGAAGTCACCCAATATGATGGTGTTTGGAGATACATTTATACCCTCCAGTGTCTTCAGGAAGGCTGTATGGGGTTCCTGAGTTTGAGAGGGTGGCCTGTAGCATGCTACAATTTGTAGAGCAGTTTTGCCTATGGTTAGTTGCACCTGGATGGTTTCCGAAGCTTCGTGCGTTGCCACCAACCTGGAGGTGTGGGTATCCTTTATGAATATGGATACACCCCCTCCTTTTGTGGTGTGGTCCTGGTTTTGGGGCCGGAACGCATGATATTTGGTAAAACCTAATAGTGCCGGGGTGCTCTCAGTAGCCTTGAACCAGGTTTCAGTTACAGCACAGACATTGAAGTTCTCCATACTGAGAAGGGCCTCGAGTGCCCCAAGTAATCTGCCTTGACCACAAAGGACTCCAAAATGTAATCTAAGAAACAAGTAACCCCAGTAGTCTCACAGACTGATGTGGAAATTCTACAAAAGGGCCTTACAAAAACAGCCGGAGCCATGGGCTCAAGCTCAATGCCAAGAAATGTATAGTTATCCCCTTTGGGGAAAAAAACATATACCTGTGAATTACCACATAGGTGGCAGTACACTAAACATCGAAAGTGTGATAAGATACTTAGGGCCACAGGTGGACAGTGGTCTCACCTTCAAGAACCACCTTGCAACAATAGTCAGGAAATCCTATGTGGCACACCTCATCACTAAGGGTTTTTCATCCAGAAAAAATGAGGTCATTGTCCAGCTGTACTCATCCCTCATTAGAGCCATTATAGAATACAACGCCCTGCTTGGCATGTACCTCTCAAGACATCTGCAACAACTGGAAAGGCCGCAGAAATACCTCACTAAAAGAATCACAGGCCTAAAGCAGTTGCCCTATGCTGACCGTCTAAAAAAACTCCAGCTATACTCTGTCGCATATCGTCTACTCAGAGGTGATCTCTGCTTAACATACAAGGACACGTCAAACCCAGATTTGTTGGACATTCTACACTTAAAGAAATCCCAATCCCTCAGAGCCACATGCTCCAGGGATCTAAATCTTGTCATCACAATGAACAAAACATGCTGGAGAGATAGGTTCCTGACCCAGAGACTCCCCATACATGTCAAGCAGAGTGTCTCTTTGGTCCTCTTCAAAAGGAACCTTGACAATTGGATGGGAGATAGGAAATTCACCCCGGGGATCACGTCGGTGACCCTGCTAGACAGGGGTCCAGGGAAGTAAATGTTGTGGAAAGAAATAGCCAGGGAATTGTCATGGCTAGGTTTGTATAGGCCTTAGGGCTGCTAGCCTAGTACCAACCTATGAACACATGTCACAGGCAGCACCCATCATGAAACGTACATCTAAGAGTTACACTGACTCATTCCAGAAGCTCATAAGGCAAACCTCTCCAGTGTCCTAGTCATAGGTGACTCCGCAGTGAGACGCACTGAAGCAAGGGTCGTGATTTGTTGTCCAGCTTACTACCAAAAAAACTCCTTATAATAATAGCTAACTGTAGGACTCTTTCAGCCCATCCCTCTTGCCTAACTAACATGGAGTCCCTATGTATTAAGCCAAAAACTATTCTCCTAGGAGACTTCAACTTGCCCCTCCATAAACTGAGAGACTTATTTATCCTCAAACATGTACGCCCAGAGATTTCTGGACTTTTTCAATACAAACTCTGTGGACCAGTTAGTCCGCACCACAACCAGGGATGATAAAATACTGGCTTTGGCTCTTACCAGTATGGAGTAGTTTTGCTCCTCACCAGTTGTAACTTCCTCCCTGGTCAAATCAGACCACAAGTTAGTCATATTCACCAAAAGACTGAAGCATCTTCCAATTCAGAGATTATGCAAAGGCTGATTTGCTAAAACTGAGAGATGACCTGGCTAAATTTGAAAGCTCCTTCCACCTTGATGAGCATATTTCTTATTTGGAATCTTTCCCTGCCTAAGTTTATGCACATGTAAATAGCTACATAGACCCATCTGCCCCCCTCAGAAATAAATACAATGTCAAATACAAAAATAAACCTTTGTGGTAGAGCCTGAATATAAACAGGCTCTGTAATAAAAGAAAGAGAGAAAAAAAATGTATTGCACACAGAAATAAATCTGTCAAGATACCAAAAGCACTCCTGCTAAACTAAACAAAGAATTAGACCTTGATCAAATCAACCAAAGCTAGATGTGAGGTAAAAATAGCCACCCAGGTGAAGGATAATTTTAGAAATTCTTTAATTATGTTAAAAATGTCATAAACCATGCCTGGCTCGGTGGAGAACAAATAGTAAATTATGTCACATAATTAGACACAGAAGACATAGCCAGTCTACTAATAAACAAATTTTGCTCATTTTTCACCCCCATACCCACACATACACTCAAAACCCCCAAGAACAGGTTTGCAGGACACTTTCTAAAGCCAGGAACTGTACATTGATGGGGTCAAACAACCTATATGGCTGTCCACTTGTCCTGAAACATGACTTGTTTGATCCCTACAAAAGTTGCTCAATATCAGCTTCAGAAGAGGGTTCATGCTGGATGAATGGAAGACGGTAACAATCATTCCCTTGCACAATGGTAGGACTTCAGTGAAACCGTGTTAATACTAGACCCATGAAACCTGACTCTTCTCACCTGTAAGACTGTGGAAATGATCGTTATGGAATTATTATATGAGGTTATATATAATCTACAGACTGTTGACACAACCCAGTTCGTATTCGTCAGGGCCAGGTCCTGACTACTTAAGCTGGTTGACTTCATCGAAAAAGTTACTGAAGCAGTGAGTGAGGGCAAAACAGTGCACAACTCCTATCTAGACCTCACAAAGGGATTCAACACCATTCCATACTTTGGTATCATATGGGGCTACACCTCTTTCCACAAGTTCAGAACACAAACTAAAGAAGTGAAAACTAAAGAAGGTGGTGTCGATATTCATTAAAGATAAATACATCTCCAGATTGGTTAAATAGTATGATTCCCTGGAAGTACTTCAGGTGCAATTAACTGTTGGTAGGACACCTATTCAAGTCATTGCCAGCTACAGGGGCATGAGTCAGGGCACTCACTCTGCCTATTTGGATCTACTTGACTCTATCAAGCTACATCCGAACACCATGGTTTTGGGCGACTTTAACTACTCATCCATTGACTGGGTCAATTACTCCTGCTCTAGCTCACTTGCCCAAATGTTCCTTGATTTCAGTAGTTCCACTGCTCTGTACCAACAAGTTGACACTTCCACGAGGGCTGCCAGCATCCTGGATCTGGTGCTTACCAATATGAGGGATGGCTGTAGCGCCCCCACTGTGAGGTCTTCCCTAGTGAGGACTGACAACAAATCAGTCATATTCAAAGTAACTGTCACACCTGACCCCCCCCCCCCCCCACCAGCAGCAGCTAAACTAAAAATAATTCTCCAAACCGGATTATAACCTCTTACGGGATGGTATAAATAGCTTTACTGCACCACCCCCTCAGGTGGAACAGGCGACTATGCCAAATTCTGCACCAATGCTTTATACAAACACTTGTATAACTGCATTGACTGAGCTGTACCTGATAGGATCAAAACAAGCTCCTCAAGGAAGAGCAACCTGCCTGGTGGACAGCTGCTATTAACAGGCTTTACAACTGGAGGAAGAAACTGCTGTCTGAGAGTAAGAGGGAGTAAGCCCTAAACTGGAAACACTCCCACCTCAGCTTAAACAAGCAAATAAGACTTCTTGTGAAGTCCTCCAAAGCAAACTATAAATCCATATTAGCTTTCTCAATTAAGGACAACCATTAGGCGTGCATAAGTTACATCCGTAACTTAAAAAGAATGGCCTAGATTTGTGCCAGACTGGTAGTTAATTATACCACATATACAGAGCCTGTGGACATAGTTAACCTGTTAGCCAGCAGGTTCCGTGAAAACTTCACTCCCCTGTCCCCACTAGAAGTACCCCATGACATCTCTACCACCTGTCTTGTACCTTGTATCTCTAAAGAGCAGGTCATAAACACCTTCTCTAAGGCCAAAAACACAGCATCTATGGGACCTGATGACATCCCAGGTTGCGTCCTACACGGGCTCAAATAAAAATTAGCAACACCACTGGGTACTCTCTTCAGTCATAGTCTTAGCTCCGACTTCATCCCAGCTGAATGGAAAACAGCCACTGTTATTCCCTTGCACAAAGGTGGTGCTTCCACTAATACTGGGAACTAAAGACCTATTAGCCTGACTAGCCTTATCAGCAAGACCAGGGAGCAAATCATCATGGACCTCATAAACAAAGCTATAGGGAATCTCCAAACATTTGACCCTACTCAATTTGGATTTATCAAAGGGAGATCATGCCTGTTAAACCTGGTGGACTTCTTCAAGACAGTCACCAAGGCCCTGGACGAGGGGAGATCTGTGCATACAGCCTACCTAGACTTAGCCAAGGCTTTCAACGCTATCCCTCACTCAGGCATCATTGACAAACTCACCCAGCTAGGTATCAACCCCTTATATTATTAGATGGATCGCTAAATGGCTCACTGATAGAACCCATATAGTCAAAATAGGGGAATCCACCTCCAACAGCAGACCATTAACCAGTGGTGTTCCACAGGGATCAGTCCTGGGACCTTTACTGTTTGAAATCTATTTCTCCGAAGTACAAGCTAAAACTAAAGGTCTTTGGCTGATGGTTTGTTGTTGACTGCAACCTGGGAGCGGTCATAGAATCTCCAAACGATGTCAGCATCCTACAAGAGGGTCTTACACAAATGATTGGTGCCAAAGTCATGGGCTTAAACTCAATGTAAAAAATATATCATCTCTTTTGGTAAGAGTGATGTTCATGCTAAATACCAGATCAATAACAACACCCTAAGTATGCACTCAGTGGTGAGAGACCTGGGCACACAGGTTGCCAGCAGCCTTCCACAGTGGTAAGAAGAGCATTATTGTTCATCTCATTAGTAAGGGCATTGCATCCAGAAAAAAAGAGGTTATAACCTCTCTGTACTCTTCCCTCATCAGGCCAATAATTGAGTGCGATGCCCCTTGTGGTATGTAACTTTCCAAGCACCTGCAGCGGTTGGGTTTGACCACAAAGGTTCCTCACAACAAGGAAGATTCATGGTCTTCAGCATCTGTCCTATGTGGATTGTCTGAAATTACTGTCACTTTATTTTGTTTCATAGAGACTGCTCAGAGGTGATCTATGCCTTATATGTAAAGCAATCTTTGACCCTGCTTTATTGGAAATCAATTGGAAGTCAGATGGTACACAGATTACTTGCTGTAAAGACCTTAACCTGGCATGTGACATTAATAGAACCTGATGGAGGAACAGATTAATTTCCCAGAGGTTACCACACCTTTGGAACGAACTTCCACTTCATGTCAAATGGAGCATTTCATTGGCCCTCTTCAAATGTAATCTAGGCAATTAGATGGGTAACCATAAATTCACCTTGGGGGTTCCACCTGTGTCCCTCTTGGACAGGGGCAGTTGGTGCTGTTCAAGGAAATAAGGATAGAACTTGGCTAGGATTGTAAGGGCCCTAGGCCCATTATCCTAGTAACTTTCTATGATCCTCTCCCAGCTTAATGTTAATCCATAAGTAACTCACTCTGTAGCAAATTGACTGACCAGTAGAATCCAAGAAGTTAGGGTGGCCAGCTATACTACCTCCAAAAAAACCTGTCACTGGTGGTGTACCTCAGTGTTTATTCCTTGAGCTGCTTTCACTTTGGTATTTACTTTCTAGAGGTCAAAGCTAATGATAAGGGTTTGTGACTGACCACATTTGAAGATCATAAACTCCCCAGAGGGCATCAAGATCCTCCAAGGAGAAGCATCACAAACAAACAGCTGGTGTCAAAAAACATGGACTAAAACTATTTATTTATTTTATTTTATTTATTTTACATTTGTTGACCAGGATAGTCCGACTGGATATATGTCCATTTTCAGCGGAGGCCCGGGGAGAAAAGCTCCAAAGCTGGTTACATAAGCAATCTTCACAATGTACAGATAAAACAAGAGTCATAATAACACAGTCAGGGCCAGCCTTAGCTGAAACGGTGCCCTAGGTGAAGTACTGTTCTGGCACCCCTTAAAGTCCACCCACACCATACTCAAAGAACACCCCTAGAGCCACACTCACAGATGGGTCACTCCCACAAAAGCCAGTCCAGTTCTTTCAGTTTTTATATGCATGAAAAATCAGTCATACTGTAACAGATAATTTTCTTGGGTGGCGAAAGCCTGGGTACCTTTTTGGCTAGGCTTGTAAAGGCCGTAGGGCCGATAGCCTAGTACCCCCCTATGAACCTATATGAATCATATTAATATTCGCAAAATTCCAGATAGCTGGGTTGGCAGTGTCACTGTTGTCACCCTTAATTTTAGCTGCTGAGACTGTGTCTTGCTGAAGTGAAAGTGCTATATACATCTAAACTGAAACTTTTTTCAAAAACTTAATTATCAAATCTTTATATGAGGAAGGGGATGAGATTGACTGCAAAACTCCATAAAAACACAGGCAAATACTTTCATTTTGCCTACTGAAAATTTTGTTTTATCAGTTTAACTGCAAAATTAAGAAGAGTATCAAAAACAGATTAGCTGTTTGTATCGACAATCGTTAGTCACTGATGCATGAGCATAGCTGACGACTTCTACACCTACATAGGTCCTTCTTCAACTTCACTTTGAATTCAGTGTGCCACAGTCCTAGATTATCCACAGTAACTGCAATGTAAATAAACTGTTTCATTTGCGAACACACACACACACACACACACACACACACACACACACACACACACACACACACACTAATTCCAGTGAGATGCTAGTAATAACTTTTAGTTCTATAACCCTCTTCTGATTTATGTTACAACTGTTACCAGCCAGATCAAGCCTGCCAAATTTCTGTTACTCTTTCACTCTTAAGAAAAAGTAAACCAAATAAAATGTGGAAATTGATGGTAATGTAAAGCTGAGCAGAGTGGCTCAGTCAGTGACAGATGTCAACAACTAGTTGTCTCACAGCAGTGAGCACCCTTACATCAATCAATCAATAAATAGCTATGAGCTTTCAGGATTAATAAACATCTTTTAAATAAAAGAAGCTGGGTCTATACAGTTAGAGAAAATACATGTACAGACAATGTATAGTTTTGTTCAGAGGAAATATAAAATAAAATGTTTAAAAAAACAGATGGTTTCTGGAAAAGTATTTTCTGACCTGCTAAGTATTCCTTAACTAAAATCTGTCTAAAAGAGTTATTAGATCCTGCTTACTACTATCTGAAAAATATAGACTAATGGGTTAAGCATAACAGAACAAACTCACTCTTGCAAGGAACAACAAAGCAAGCAAGCCAAGGATCTGAGACTCCAAAAAGACTGTCACAAAATGGTTCCTGTAAAAAGAAGCTTTACAGCAAAAGGTTCCTGCCACTTGGCCTCTGATGGGGTGTCTCAGGAAAATTCATCACTAGAACATATGCATCAACAACCAAGTTGAATCCTCCTCCTATTTCATTTTCTTGGTGCTGCCACTCAGAATTCAAACTGCTGACAATAAACTGCACCTGAGTGATCAGGGCCAGCCTTAGCTGAAATGGCACCCTAGGTGAAGTATTACTCCGGCGCCCCTTAAGCCCCACCCACACAATAATCATGAAAACCCCTATAAGCCACACTCACAGGTAGTTCACTCCCCAAGAAAGCCACTCCAGTCATTTCCTTCAATTATTTAAATGCATAGGAAGAAAAGATACATTGTAATGTAGTTAAATTGCAAGTAAAGGACGCTGGAATTTTCCTTTAATAAACCCACTTTATCTCTTGCTCCTTCACACATATTTTACTATAAAAGTCATGTTCTCAGAAAATAGAAGCCCATGTGCCTTGTTTCAAAGGGTTGCTTAAGTTAATTTAAACAGTTTTACAAAGTCCATGTAGGCTGTATGCACAGATTTCCCCTTGTCCAGGGCCTTGGTGACTGTCTCAAAGAAGTCCAACAGGTTTAACAGGCATGATTTCCCTTTGAGAAATCCAAACTGAGTAGGGTCAAGTGTTTGGAGATTACCTACATTTGATAAGATCCATGATGATTCACTCCATGGCCTCGCAGATAGGTCTAGTCAGGCTAATAGTTCTGTAGTTCCTGAGGTCAGTGGAAGCACCACCTTTGTGCAAGGAAATACCGGTGGCTGTTTTCCATTCAGCTGGTACGAAGCCGGTGCTTAGACTACGACTGAAAAGAGTACCCAATGATGTTGCTAATTCATGTTGGAGCCCATGTAGGATGCAGGGATGTTATCAGGTCCCATAGATGCTGTGTTTTTGGCCTTATAGAGGGCATTTACTACCTGTTCTTTAGAGATGCAAGGTAGGGGACAGGTGGAATGGATGTCATGGGGTACATGTCAGGGACAGGGGAGTGAAGTTTTCACAGAACCTGTCAGCCAAAAGGTTAGCTGTGTCCACACGCTCAGTATATGTGGTATCGTTAACTGCCAGATTTGCACAAGTCTGGGCCTTTCCTTTTAGGGTACGGATGTAACTATAGAATGCCTTTTGGTTGTGCTTTATTGAGGAAGCTACTTTGGAGACACAGTTTGCTTTGGGAGGACTTCGCAAGAAGTCTCATTTGCTTGTTTAAGCTGAGGAGGGAGTGTTTCCAGTTTAGCAGGGCTCGCTACCCCACTCTTAGCAAGAGGCAAAGAAATATTCATCAGTTTATTTGTTACCTGCAGCTGTTTCCCTGGTAGACAAGTTGCTGCAAAGACCCTTTTCAGTCATGATCGCAAGCATTTCATACACAAGATGCAGATAAGGTAGTGCAAAACATACAACACAGTATAAGAAATACACACACAATTGGAAACATTTTACAATCAAGTATACAATAGTGTTTCTTAAAAATATACAGAAAGGGGGAGCTTGGGTTTCATCAGCCCAATGATCATGCAATAATAATCAGTTATAGTATCACATAACAACAAATCAACCTGTAGTACAAAAAAAGATGTTGAGCAAAATCCTTTGATCATGACACTTATTGTTAGAGTGCTTAGCAAGACTTGCATAAAAAAAAAAAAAAAAGAGTTCGGCAATGTGACATGCCATTGGCAGAATGAGAACATTAAACTGCACTGCTTATAGCATCAACAGCTGCACAGAGTTGATTCTTTACTGTAATTACAGTTCTCCCACTTCACAACTACTCAAAACAGCAGAAATGTTATCCTCTTCTGTAACTTTCATTGAAAACTTAGAACAAAGTAATTTCATGGTGCATAAGCTAAAAGTGAACTTGTCCCTGTCTGCAGCTAAATCTTCTGTACATTACTTTTAATAATGAGGAGAAGAATCCTTCCATAAAACACTGCCTCATGTCTTTACAGACCAGCGATACATTTTCAGTATGTAATTCAGCTAATTCAGCCTACATTTGCTTACAACTTCAGCTTCCCAATAAATGCCACTTCTTGGGTGTAAAAAAAAAAAAACTGAAAATGGAAGTTTATATCATTAACCTTAAAAATGCATCACTAGTTAAATATCACTATATTTAAGATGTTTGTCTATGTTACTACTTTTATTTCGGTCATGGTATGATGTTCTAAACAGTAGCATGGTACTGATGTTCTAAACAAAGTACTAAAGTTATACTAGAGTACTCAACATCTCGCAATCAATACTGAAAACTAAACTTTACATTGAACTCTGCAAAATTTGCATCCAAATCCTCTAGCTGATACCCATCACTGTACCTTTATACCACCTAATAAACTATGTGCTACAAGACTCAGCATGCAGACAGTGCAAAAGTGACCATCTTTTCTGGTTCTGGCAACATGAAGCAACCAATTTGTCCAGGTGACCATTTCTTACTAGCAAACTACCCAGTATCAGACAATCACCCAAAGTGAGAAGTCTAACAAACTTTGCACTCCACATATATGAAAGACAAAATTGTTTAATACACTACAAAAACACCCATGTCTGAATGCCAGACACCAGATCTACATCCATACGCTGCTACACCTTAGCAAGCAAGGCCCAAGCTGCATGGCTGGATTGGTTCTGCAGTAGAATGGGGGAGGAGAGACCTATCCCAACAGTGGCAAAATTCCCGGCACCTCCCTTGGGCTGCCCACCTGCCCCATATAGCCCGCAAAAGAAGGCGCAGTTTGACTAGCTCACAGCTCAATATGTCATCCTTTCTGTGGTTTATATTACCTGCCAGGCCCTGTGGAAAACATTGGTAAATCATCTGCTTTAATTCCTACCGTCCCCATAGACTGACCCTGCAACAACTCCACCATAACTCCTTCCAATAACACCAAAAGCCACTTACTAAGTGGAGAGGAGGAGGGGGAACAGAAGAACCTTTCTAAACGCATGTTCACGTTCCTCCTTACGGCAGACTCTCGTAACGCGAAGTAAAGTTTTTTGTTTTTTTAAAGTGTCCTGGCCAACCTGCAGCTGTAAGTGGGAGGGCGCTCACCCCCCTCCCCCATGGTTCCGACTTCCGGTTACACTTAAGCAGGGCACCGAGAAGAGTGCAAACATTAATTAAAAGAAATACATATATAAAAAATACGTACATAAATAAAAACTGCGCAGTTTAAGAGGCTGGTCTATATGGCACCCTAGGCGGTCGCCTAGTTCGCCTCTGCCTAAGGCCGGCCATGAACACAGTACAAATAAAACACACTTTACAGACTCGGTCAAATTTATACAATCTGATAAACTTCTAATGTGGCTTAACAATAAAAAACACAGTTGAGTTCCATTTACAAAAATAGTATTGGTACACTAGTATGAATAATGATTTAGTCAGGCTTGGAGCAGGGACATAACCATTGAGACTTGAGATACTGCTTGAGAGCTTTTTTGAATTGAGATAGGGTGGTAGCTAGGGTAATGTTAGCAGAAGTGAGTTCCAAGTTTTGCTAACAGAGTTGACAAACAGGGAGTCTCTGGCTGAGTTGCTGGATTTGATGGTTTGCACTACCAGTCTATTAGATGAGCAGAGTGATCTGGGGTTGGAGTGGGGATAGATGATGTTTTTCAGTGCAGGTGTATTTTCCAGTTGGTTAAGTGCTTTGTGAGCCACAATAAGTTGGTTAAACTGAATCTGCCTGGGTAGCTCTAGCCATCCGAGATTATTTAGGTTTATACAGTGATTCATTTTATAGGGTAGACCAGTGGCAAATCTAGCTGTGTTATTACAGCAGCTTAAGAGTTTGTTAAGATCAGTTTTATTTAGGTTGGCAAGTAAAGGGGAAGCATAGAAGAGGGTAGAGAGCAGATGGGAGCGGGCAGTTTTGATAGTTTTGTTGACGTGCACATCAAATTTAAGATTTTTATCTACAATAACTCCTAGGAGTTTTGTATGGGCATCTGGGGAGATTATGATGCCATTATTAGAGTTAATGGAGAGAGATAATGGCGGTGATCCTTGGGTGTTGGAGAAAAGTAGGAGCTTTGTTTTGTTAGGATTTAGAATCAGACAGCCGAGCGGCCAATTTTCAACTAGGTTAAAAGTACTCTGAGTAATTGTTAGCAGCTCTGTTTATAAGGTGCCAGTGCAGATCAACATGGAGTCGTCTGTGTATTGAATGCAGTTAGCTTTAGGGATGACAGTGTAGAGGTCATTAATAAAAATGGAAAACAGAAGTGGTCCCAAAATAGACCCCTGGGAGACACCTCGGGTGTTGGGTAGGAGGTTAGATAGTTTGTTCTGCCATAAAATGGCTTGCTGTCTACTGTGCAGCTAGGATTCAAACCATTAGAGAGAGTGATTGCTTAGAGACATTGTTGCCAGGGTGTGGATGAGTAGATGGTGGTTAACCATATCAAAAGCCTTGGACACATCCAAAAAAAGGGTTGAGGATAACTTGTTGTTGTTCCTGTTATAGTTTATTGCATTAGAGAAGGTGAGGAGGGCTGTGGTAGTACTATGATGTGGCCTGAAGCCATGCTGAGAATTAGCTAGTAGGTTGTTTTGGGTTAAAAAGTACAGAAGTTGTTTATGGATGTACTTTTGCATAATTTTTGCCAGAGGTGACAAGATGGCTGTGGGTCTATAATTAGATAATTCAGTAGTTACCACCTTTATGGAGGGGTATGACATGAGATATTTTTCAGATAGAGGGGACTGAAGCTTCTGATATGGACCGATTAATTAGAATGGAAATGGGGTAGGCTATAGTATCTGCAGCATTTTGCAAATATTCAGCTGGGAGAAGGTCAGCAGCTAGGGTAGTATAATTGTATCATTTAGCCAGCAGAAATCCCTTTGTAACTATTACATTGACAACACATCCCTGAAAATTGATACTGTAGCTAAGGATTTGGGAAACATATGACAACAGTGAACTGTGCTTTGATCACCACATATCCACAGTTGTAAGTAAATCGTTTTTCATTGCCCAGCTTATGTCTAAAGGTGTTGCATCTAGCTTCAGGGATCTAATTTTTCCACTGTACTCTGTATTTATTGGGCCTATCACAGAGTATAATGCCTGCTGTGGACTAACTTTGCAGAGCATTTCAAAGAATTCCTCTTGTAAGTTATTTTTTTTTCTCTAGGGGAAAAAATTGAATACTGTTAAGGTAGCATTCACTCACTCACTTGTATGTACTAGTTACTGTATAGGTCAATAGAGCAAAGCCATAGTGTATGTATTTGTGTATGTGTGTGTGATTGTGGATCATTGGATGTGTGTGGCACTTTCTTGATGGTTCCAGTACAAGAGGCAAAAAGGGGATGCCAACTCTGTGTGGTTGTGGTGTGTATGTATGTATGTATGTACGTTGGATCACACATGCTGCTGTGTGGGTGAATATTTCAATGTTAGTGTTTGATCTTTTTTGTGGATGCTTGGATGTGTGCATGTACATCTGGGAGTGTGTGTTGATGTATCTGTATGTAGGGGGGTGCCTCTGGTATAGTGATATGTGGGCTGGTAGGCCGAACAGTAATGGAGTCAAGCCTCACAGTGCAGCATTTGATTGTGACAGTGTAATTAGCTGCTAATTAGGTGTTTCTCTGTGCATATCTCAGAATCGGAGATTCTGTCCATCACAGTGACTGACAAACTCATGTTGAACAGTTAGCGTGGATGGAGAGAATCTCTTTCTCAGTTCAATGCATTTCTTACACTGTTGCTATTTTTTTAATGCTGCTTGTTGCACTTAGTAAAATATCTTTTTGAAGCAGATGGAGTGGAGTGAAGCAAAAGAACTATTAATTCCCAGTGCAGTGCAAGGACTTCAGAAAGCATTTTGTCGTGTATCCACTTTCCATATCAAGCAAAATACAAAGTGCAGCCAGCACTCAGAGAAAAGTCACTGCTTCTGATAGGGAAGGTGTTCATCCTCTGATGTAAGCTCGCTGTTAATTTTAAATGAACATGAATATACTTATGCATAAGCTAATGTATTCACAATGCCCTCCCACTTATTTTCAGAGTGCTCTGAGTTTTCCACAGTAAAGATCCTGAATGTGAGGGGTGCTCAGACCCTTGAAAACTAAATACATTCAGCCAAAAATCTGGACATCTAGTTAACATAAAATTTGAATACCAAATAGCACATAATCCTTCCTTCTTCCAGTAAGAATTTGGTACTACTTAAGAACATAACACAACAGGAGGTAGCACAGCAAACCGACAGAGCTTGTGGACAGCGTAAACGAATAAAAATAAACAAAATCAGTCACCATATAAACGCTGTCCTCAGATGGCTCTACAATACTGCTCCAAGTCAATGAAGTACAAGGAAATATCCCAAAAATCCACAGGTACTACTCCACATAAAGGAAATTGTAGTCAAGAATCCAGATATAAGCAGGAATAACAGCTTTATTCACAGAATTACAAAAATAGTAAGCGCTTTCGCCGTTAGGCTTCCTCAGACTTTGCGTTTTTAATAGTAAAGTAAATGTAAAGTCTGAGGAAGCCTAACGGCGAAAGCGCTTACTATTTTTGTAATTCTGTGAATAAAGCTGTTATTCCTGCTTATATCTGGATTCTTGACTACAATTTCCTTTATGTGGAGTAGTACCTGTGGATTTTTGGGATATTTCCTTGTACTTCATTAACTTGGAGCAGTATTGTAGAGCCATCTGAGGACAGCGTTTATATGGTGACTACTTAAGAACATGTTTAAAAAGGCAAGTGTGCCAGAATGATCAAAAAATATAAGCACATTGTTAGAAAGGCAGTGTAAAGTATGTATACTTTAATGAAGTGTATTGTAAAATTCTACCACACAAGGTCAATTTATTTTTGCTTATGAAAAAAAGAGATGTAAGATGCGTGTCCTTTTTCTTTAAATTATTGGTGCCACTAGTATGTTGGTCATGTAGTGTGGTTTTCTATGTACTAGACAGCTTCAAAAATCATGTGTGAGGAGGAGGGATTCAGAATATTGTGCAAAGAGATAAATCAAGTCTGAAAATAAGTACATACCTCCAAAAAGAGGTACATCATGTGCAGGGGTAAATCAGGCCTGCAAATAGGGATGTTCTTCCAAAACTGGGGCAGTTGAGAGATCTGCTGGCAGTTGACCAGTTCTCTTTATGATTCTATCCATTATGAGAATCATGGCATGCAGTTTCTCATTCTACTTGCTCTGTATGCACTTGCAGATAGTTAGTGGTGCCAGGAATGCTTATTTTCCTTTTGTCACATTCTTAATTTTGGACATAAGTGAATGTCTAATCCTTCAATGTCCATTACCTGAATGACATTTATAATATTGTGTTTCTCGTAAACGGAAGGGATTTTTTTCCTTTCTTCTTTGGTTCTCACTTTGCCCACTGTGGACCGGACCAAATCCCAAATTATTGCCAGAACTACATCATCTGCAGCTGGTAACTAATCTGCCTACCGAATGTAATGCTGGTAAGTCATACAGCACATTCACTGGTATGTGGCACAGCCATTTGGTTCTTAATTTTAAGAAAGCCATTTTTAGCCTCACGTTGAAATAATTGACCTATCATTTTTCAGAGTTAATCCAATCATTTTTGTACTGTATTTAGTACTGAATGCCATTCTACTTTTTTTTTTTTTTTTTTGTAGTGCACTTGGCCTTAGCTACTTGCAGGTAGTTGTTTTAAATTAGAAGCCTACCCTGCTCCCAAGACTATAAGGGCCTGACTGTGACTAAGACAAACCCATGTTAGATTAATGACATATCAATGATGGGAGTGAGAAGAAAAATGGAAATGGATGGCCATTGACTGCTCACCCTATCTTGGAATGAGGATGATGATTCTAGCTTGCTACCTGAGTGACACCTAGAGCAACAACAAGCATAACACCAGTGAAAGTTCAAACCTACAGAGCATGCTCTGCTCAGGGGGCCAGGCTAACATGTTTACATTTGGTTTCATAAGTGCAGGAAACAGAGTTTGAGAAAGGAAGTGAGCAGTGGAGTGGTTCTGGCTGGACACTTGAATGACACCTAGAGGAAGCATTAGGTGTAGTTCTTCACTCTGTGAAGTTTGAGGCTGCCCTAGGAGGCCATGTTTACAAGCATGCTGGGCACCCTTGCTCCTCAATGGCTAGCAGCACCAACAAAGTTCTAATGGGTCATCATAAGGGTAATGAGCTCCAAGGGGAAGGGAGAGGAGGAGAGTTTACCAGGTTTGGCAGTCTTGCCTGCTTCCTACTTCCAAGCTCTTGCCTCTCTGGGGAAAGGAGTGGGATGATTAAGACCTTCCATGCAGGGAATGAATGAACCGTAGGGCTTTCACCTAGGCTGGAGTGTGCATGGCTTTTAACAGGAGAGAGAGGTTTAAATGGTTTCATTGGGCAAAGGAGGGGAAACTGTTGGGCAACATCTAGTGGACAGTAAACATAAATAAATAAATAACTTGGAAGTCTAACTGGGGGATGAAAGTAAAGCTCAGAATGAGTGTGGGTTTTTTCCAAATATTAATCAGTGTTGCTGCTGAATATACGTTTGATTGCCTAGTAGCATCTGATCAAATACAGGATGGATGGAAGGGAAAGAAGAAAGGAAGGATAGATGCAGGTAGAGGATGAAGTGCCACAATAACTGGATTTTTAGACTTCTCTCTCTCTCATTATGTTTTCTGAAGGTTCTTTTTGTGAGTCATGAACTGTAAACTGTGGGTCACATGCCCTTCATTTAGCTGTCAACACAGTTGTCCAGGTAGTACGGCACCTGCTTCCTTGTAGCATTCCATGCATATGAGGCTTTGTTAACCTTCATTTTTTTTTGCATTGCTTAGAAAAGCAGAATGGCAAAATAATTGAAATATTTATCTGCATGTAACGGACCCGCATGAAAAAATAAGTTACCAGTGCAAGCTGTTGAAGTCTGGAGTCTTTTGAATGGTATATTCTCCACTCCCCACAGGCAATTAGACGTTCTTTTAACGGTATGAATAATCTGTTTTGGTTGGAGATACCAGTCCCTCTCCACACTTCAAATCTCTTATCACCTAGTCTGTACTTTCTGTCACCTAATTGTAAGGTTTGTAGCCTCTTGCCATCTTGTACTTAGACTTACAAAGGAAAATAGAAAACTTCTTTTATTATACATGTTTTTGTTTTAATTTGTATTGACATCTGTATTTCTGTAGATGTTCTTCGTATTTCACTGTTGCAGTCATCACCTGTGGGTTATCCCTGCTGTGGTAGCCCTCAGCCGGCCCGAATACCAGAGTCAATAATGTTGTGCGCCAGCTGCTGTCGCCTGTAGTCTGACGTCTGGTCATCAGTACTATAAACCAAGGCAGCCGACGTCATTACACCAGTCTTTCTTGCCTTGGAACCCGTAGCAGAAGCAGTTCGCATGAGTGCTGGTCAGTCGCTACCAGAAGTCGAATTTCAGCAGAAAACTTCTAAAGCCAAATACCCCGTTGGGGACCGTTTTTCTTGCTCTAACCGATGTCTGAAAAAGTTAACAATCGTCTCGCCTGTGGAAAGCAGATCCCACACCATGACTTTCATTCTTACTGCATCACTTGTTTAGGCCCAGACCATTACATCCCTCATTGCTGGTTCTGTCCCTCTTTAATGTGAGAACCATTCACCGTAGAACTCTTTTTATGGACGATTATTTTCGTATTCCGTCTTTGAATTCCGATATGTCCTCCAGCAGCCAACAATCCGCCGACATTCCAAAAAAACATAAAGATAGAGACAGGCCACACAAGGCTAAGCCTTCCGATGACATCAGTTCTCTGGAATTCAGTGAGATGCTTTCGCAGCCCCCGATTCCCGACTCGGCTTTCTACGCAGGCCTCTGCCGAGACCCTTTCTGAGTCTGGTATGCCACAGAAATTCACTTTGTCTTCCGAGCCTTTGGCTGTCACTCCCTTGGTTGGGTCCAGAGTCACGACACAGGCACCGGCTTTCAAGGAGGCCGTTCGCACTACCAATTCTAGACAAAAAAATGGCATCTTCTCTTCTGATTACCATTTCTCAGAGACCGATGGATTGTCTTAGGCCTCGAAGCCAGGCCACTCCAAGGAAATCTGCTTCTAGCCACCATCTTGCTAGTGCCCCCCTACCCTAAGCTCAAATGCTTAAAATGGCTGAGGATCTCATCTCCCTTATCCGAGGTACTCAAGCCCCCACTCCAAAAAGGAAAAGTGCTCGTTTTCCAGAAATTATGACAGACCATGAGTCTGAGGAATCTGATTATTCTGCCTTTGAAGAGGAACATCAACCCTTAACTGTTTGAGGATTCAGATGCAGAGGATTCCATCCCATCTGCCTCCCCTCCAGAGGACCTCTCCTTCGGGAAACCTTTCACTCCCTCAGGGAACATTTTCAATAGGAATCTCAGGACTACCCACAGTCAAAGAAATGTCTTAGAGAGTTTCTGGACCTGCCTCAGCTCAGACCCCTGGCCATCCCACCTATCCTAGAAGTGGTGGATGATGTTTTCCTTGAATCTAGTTTAGCCACTGATGCCCTGCCTCCTGCCCCAGCTAAACCTGACAGGTACTACAGAGTACCAGATTCTCACAAATACCTGTACAGGAACCCTGCTTCAGACCCTGAGATCATTACACAAGGACCCAAAGGACAAAGACTCCAGAGCTCTGGACAAATGGGGTAAGAAAGTATACACCTCTGCAACCTTAGCTATCAGAGCACTCAATTGTCAGTTCCATATGTTAAAATATCAACAACGCAATTAAAACAGAAGATTGCTACCTCCCCTGATGGTGCTAACTCAAAAGAACTAGCAGAATTACTACACTCTGCTTGTCAAGTGGCCAAGCACTCATTGCAATGTGGATATGATGGCCTAGAAGCCTGTAGCAGGGCAGTGGTGACAAGATTTGTTATTAGAAGACATGCATGGCTGAAGGAACAACCTCTCCCTGACCATGTCAAGTCTAAACTTATTGATGCACCCCTAGATAAGGAAGGCCTGTTTGGGGGATAAAGCAGAAGAGGTGCTTAAAAAGATGGAAGACAAAGCAAAATCTATGCAAACAGTAAAAGATTTCTTTCAATTTCAACTTCCCAGATTTAGCAGGAACTTCTCCTCTAAACACTGGGCCTTCCCTGCACCCAGCAGGCAAGGCCAAAATAAGCCCCGCAGGGACAGGACATCCATGCCCCCATCCCAGGGCCAGCAAAGAAGCAAGCAATGGACCACTTCTGCCTCTAAGGCAGGGAGTTCTAAGCCAGGCTTCTATGGTAAGCACTCACAATGACTTTCCCTTCCCCCTCTGCCCTCCTTTTACTCATCTCAAACTAGAAGGAAGGCTCACCCTCTTCAAGGACAATTGGGTCTCTATTACTAAGGACCATTGGGTATTAAAAATCATTTCTCAGGGATACAGATTCTCCTTCAGCGAACTCCCAATTCCAAGAGGGTACCCAGACCTCTCACCAAACCAGTGGGCAGAGGCATTAAAACAGGTAAAAACCTTAATATCCCAGGGGGCAGTAGAACCTGTCCTTCCGGATAAAACAGGAAAAGATTTTTACTCCAGACTATTCCTTGTCACCAGAAAAGATGACACTTGATGTCCCATCCTGGATCTGTCCAAACTGAACACCTCCTTGGTGGTCCCCAGATTCAAAATGCTAACCTTGCAGCAGCTAAATGCTAACCTTGCAGCAGCTGCTGCCTGTGTTCGCACAAAATGCCTGGCTGGTAACACTAGACCTAAAAGATGCCTACCTCCACATCCCCATCAGAGAATCGTGCAGAAAATTCCTGTGCTTCAGAGCAGGTAATCAGCACTTTCAGTTCTTCTCACTGCCCTTTGGCTTATCTACTGCTCCCAGAGTATTCAACAAATGCTTGGCCCTGGCTATAGCATTCTGCAGACAGAGAAATGTACAGATTTACCCTTACCTGGACAACTGCCTCATTTAGGCAAACAAGTAAAGAAAAGTTACTCCAGGATCCTCTCTTTGTCAAAAAACTCCTAACTTCCCTAGGGTTCACCATCAATGAGAAAAAATCAAAGCAAAACCCCACCAAGAAAATTGTTTTCCTAGAAGCTGTGCTAGACGCAGCAACCCTAATGGCCTACCCTTCCCCAGAAAAGCAGAGTTTCCTGCCTCTCTACTTCACCCAGCTGGCTTCCAGAAGTCACCTCACTATGAGGAAGTTCTTGCAAGCCCTGGGATACATGGCATCTTGCATCCCTTCTCATCCCTCTCGCCAGGCTTCACATGAGAAAGATTCAGTGGTACTTAAAGAACCTTTGGTGTCAGCACTCTCAGTCCCTAGAGACCACTCTCCCACTGATCCCTTGCATAAGGGATGGATTTCTATAGTGGGCAGAGGCCTGTGCCATGAACAAGGGTCTTCCCTTCATCCTCCTCCCTTCCAGCCAGACAGTCACGGCTGACGCCTCAGACATATGTTGGGGCGCTCACCTAGCAGACAGGTGTACCCAGGGCCTTTGGTTTGACCAGCAACTTTACTTGCACATCAACCAGAAAGAAATGATGACAGTGCAAAATGCTCTGACTTCCTTCCAACCCCATCTCAGGCCAGGAGTCCTCCTTATAAAAACAAACACCACCACAGTAATGTGGTACATCAACAAGCAGGGGGGCACCCAATCTTACCCCCTGTGCAGGTTAGTCATGAGTCTGTGGCTTAAAGCTACCTCCATGGGGCTACACCTAATTGTCCAGTATTTACCAGGGATCAACAACACACTGGCAGACCACCTAAGCAGAAACTTACTGGACCCACACGAATGGCAGCTCCACAGAAAAATCTTTCTGCAAATCACCCAGGAGTGGGGGACCCCAGAGGTGGACCTCTTTGCCTGGCACCTCAACCACCAGCTGCACAAGTTTTGCACCAGGGAGTTTCACCTCCTAGCATGGAAAATGGATGCCTTGACCTTCCCCTGGAGCTCCCTCTTTGTGTACACACACTCTCCTCTGCCGCTTCTTCCCAAGGTTCTGATCAAAATAAGAGAGGAGAGACCAAAGGCCATCCTCATCACTCCAGATTGGCCCAGACAGCATTGGTAACTCTTACTATGCAGTCTGACCTTACAGCCCCCCCAAGCTGCTTCCCATAAGGTCAGACCTCTTGACCCAGGAGAGGGAGAAGGTACTGCACCCAGACCTACAAACTCAAACTTTCAGCATGGCTCATACACTAAAAACTAACACTGTCACTGTTGAGCCAACAGGTCCTGGAACATCATCACAGAGACCAGAAGGCCCAGCACAAGAAAATATTATGCTGGAAAATGGAAAAGATTCTGCTCCTGGAAACAATTAAAAGGGGGCTGTACCTCCCAACCTTCCATCCCTCTCATCCTAGATTATTTAGCAGAGTTGCTCAACAGTGGCCTCTCCTCCTCCTCTATTAAAATCCATGTCTCGGCCATCTCTGCCCATTATGATTCAGACCCACCCCTCTTCTCTCATCCTTTAGTTAAGCAATTCCTCAGAGGGGCTTATAATATCAGGCCTCCCAGAAGACCCTCCTACTCCATCCTGGGACCTGAATTATCTGTTAGAGAAACTAACATTACCGCCTTTTGAACCTGCCGCTTCAACAGAATTGAAATACCTCTCCTGGAAGACTGCCTTCCTACTAGCTATCACCTAAGCCAGAAGGGTCTCAGAACTTCAAGCTCTCATGGCTGTCGAGCCCTTCATAATTTTCCATGCAGTGTCTCCCTGAGGACTAATCCCTCCTTTATGCCCAAGGTGGTATCTGATGTAACCCTTAACCAGGCCATACACCTTCCCAACCCTCAAAACAAGGAGGAAAGAATTCTACACTCACTAGACGTGCACAGAAAACTCACATACTATCTGGATCACACTAAGCCATTCAGAAAAGCTGACCAGCTTCTTGTAAGCTTTGCCCCAGGACTGAAAACAAGTAAAAAAAAAAAACAGATGTATAAAATAATGAAGAAGTCCTACCAGTGAGTAGGATGAAAAGCACTTTATTTCATTAAACTTTTCATTGCTGGTTGCAACTGTGCCTTTCCGTGGTCTTATTTCATCAAGCTTTGCCCCAGGGGCAGAGGGGAAGCCCATCTCCAAACAAACCATTTCCAAATGAATTTCACACTGTATCCATTTTTGCTACAGACTACATGGGAAACCCGTACCCACTCCACTAGGGCAACCTCCACTTCCACTGCCTTCCTCAGAGGAGTTCCTACCAGGGACATATTGGAAGCGACCTCTGTCCATACCTTTACAAAGCATTACCACCTACCTCTCTTTTCAAAGTCTAGGCCAGGGTTTGCCTCTGCAATTCTGCAAGGCCTCCTGACCCATAGCCTGGACTCTTTCCTTCCACCCTTTACCTCAGCTTTGGGAATCCTCCCACAGGTGATGACTGCAACATTGAAACACAAAGAACATAGTACAGTTGTGCACACTTACCGTAAATGTAGATGTTTGAGTGTATTCACTGTTGCTGTCTTGGTTTCCCTCCCTCCATCCCCCTTTTCACATCTTCCCCTAGGGGGACACATGCATCCCAGGGTGGTTTTTAGCCACCAAGACCATGTCTCTCTTTTCCCTTGTGCTCCTGATGGGTTAGGGTAAGAAAAACTGATGTTATGATGTCAGCTGCCTTGCTTTATTGTACTGATGACCTGATGTTAGACTACAGGCAACAGCAGCCGGCGCACAAAAACATTGACTCTGGTATTTGGGCCGGCTGAGGGCTACCACATCAGCGATAACCCACAGGTGATGACTGCAGCAAGTGAATACACTCCAACATCTACATTTATGATAAGTGTACACAACTGTACTTTTTTTGTTGTTAGGCAGAACAGTACATAATGGACTCATCCTTACCATCAATAAAATGGTACTCTTTCCTGTGTACCATATGTGCGTGTGCCTTTGCGCATACACACACACACACACACACACACACACACACACACACACATTTCAGGATGGTTACATTTATTTTGGCTGATCGCACCTGGCTGTACTGATTTGTGAAGAATCATTGACAGATTAAGAATTATAAAAGGTATGTGATTTTAAATATCAAAACTCATCTCTGTATTGTACTGTTTTTTTTGTTTCCTTTACATTTACCAAGATTTAGCATCGTGTTACTTTGAATTACATATTTAGAGACCATTACTACCAGTATTTAGAAAAACATTGGAACAATGCACTTTCATAAATTATAGTCATTCTTTGCTGAGTTGCACTTACTGAAAACGAATTGTTCCAAGTCCCAATTTAATTTTGAAATGGCAACAAAATAAAACAGAAAACTACATATGTCACTTTCAGTGAGGTGCCCCTACAACTGCATGCATGCATGTATGTGTTTGTATGTATACATGCATGTAGACTACATAAATATGCATACGTGGGTGTGTTTCTATAATTATAGAAGTATAGATGTGTATGTGTGTGTGTGTTTGTGTGTGTGTGTGTATGTATGTATATATATATATATATATATATATATATAGATATAGATATATATAATATATTTTTTTTTTGACAAATCCTGTTTTTCATTTAGTACAACTTAAACTGTAAGCTGAAGAACTGTCATTCATTGAGATGTACTCTTATTTATGAAGAATGTTATTTCTTGACTGATTGTTCTGTTTATGTAAACCTGGTTGTAAAATGTGTTTGTTCTGTACAGCATACATTAACATCTACTCTAGTTACTGTTTTTATGTACTTGTTTTTCTGCTGTTTTGCTTTGCTTATCCTTTTGTACATCTCCATGTCTCCTGTTGGACAGGAGCCTGACTCTTGCCACTGTTACTGTGGCACTCTTGGTATGGGACTCAAGCTGCCAGCAGTAAGTTGATAGTTGACTGTGTTTAGTGACTCTGCTGACAAAACTGTCTAATGTCTGCTTCTGTGGTTCTTGCAAAAATATAGATCATAGAGGTATGTAAGTGGCTTATTTTCATGGAATTACATACTGTACCTTGTTTAGGAAGCTGATTAGTCATAAAACAATTTACAGTTTTCATTGCAGTTCCTTTAGATAAACTGGATTATTTTTGTTATTTTGCTTCTGTAGTGAATAACAAATACTTTCAGATTTTATATAAAAAGGTCATTCTTAAAGGCAGCCTCAGATATACAAGTGCTTCCAACCTACAGATGCCATTTGAGAAAAACCTATTCCAGAGCAATTCTTGTGTGGACTGTCAGCATTCATCTTCATCAGCTCTATGTATAAATAGCAAAGTGAACTCTCATTCCTACTTTTAATTAAAATGGAGTACTTTAACACAGGTAGTGCCACTGAAGGTTTTTCTTATTTGCTATTTTGGTAAATGGTTTTGTGATTTTTAGAAGTAAGTTGGATTTTATTAAGGACTGCCTCATATTCTGATTGAAAATTACTTCAGTTATTCATTCCTAAACTGTTAGATTGACCCTTCATTAACAAATCTGGACATGACTGCATTGCCTGTGTCATTATCTGCCATGGCATGGAACCTAGATATAAAGTTTGTAGCTGCTGCTTAGAATTTAATGTAACCACTGTCCAGAATTGATTTAAAATCTTGTGAGACCACACTGAGTCCTTTCAGAAGCTGGTAACCTTTGACAGTTCTTCACTGTCCTCTCCTGGTAGAAAAAATAAATTCTTGGTAGAAAAAATTAAATGCTTAAGCCTTTTTTCAAGAACTTGTGCAATGACAGTTTTAGTGAGATTCTGTATTTAGAACGGAAGAAAGAAATCCTATCCATGGAAGTGTTCAAAGAAAGGAAAGTCTAAATGTTCTATTTATCATGACACTGCGGCTTGCAGGGTCCGGTGCTTTTAAGGTTATGTCTTCAACATTAGCATAGTTATGGATGATAGGATTGCTGACTTTTCTTTTGATGAACCCTGTTCACTCACTGGCCAGGGATGTATCTGTTAGCCCTTGTATAGCTTAAAGTCTGTACTGAGGTATGTTATATTTATACAAAAGAAGACTGAGTTAGGCATAGCTTCCAGAAATTTTTTTAGTGTAAAACTCATCTGGATATATGTGCGTTCATTGTCTCTATTTATTTGGGCTTCAGTTTAAAATGAGAATATCAATTTGGAATAGCTGTTACAATTTCTTTGCTTCCTTAATGGTGATTGTAGCATGAGTTCTTATCCATGAACTCTTTTTAATCATTCCATTAGCTATTAATCAGGCTGTGTTAATAAGACAATGCAACAAATTGTGTTGCAGAATTTTCTGAACTTTCTGGCCTGGAAGCCCCCAATGTTCAAGGTGGAATTGTACTTGTACCTACTTGTAAAGCAGAATCTTCTCATAAGTTCAAAGGTAAATACTAGACTATCAGTTAGCAGACTTATTACAGCCTAGCCAATAACCAGAGGTCAGAATCAAACCATGTGCTTTGTATCTGTTGAGGTAAAGACCTTAATCATTAAGCCAGCCCCTCCCCCTTCTCCCAGCAAAATCAAAGCTTCTTCCTCACTTAAGAAAAAAAAAAAAAAAAAAAAACTACCACCTTTGTGATTTACATGACCTGCCTTAAAGCCTCATCTTCACCCAGAACCAGTGTGGATTTCTCCTTGAATGTATGACATTAAAAATGGAGTCAGAATCTTTCTCACTTTTTAAGAAAATATCTAACTCTAGCAGAGATCCATAACCCTTTCACATGGTCAACAGGAAATCTGCTGGGGCCTCCAGTACTAACGATAACTTTGCTCTACAAGTGGACTATATCCTATAAGGTAATGGGAGGCATCTGTCAGATATTTTAGCCCCTTTATAGATCTCTTTGCAATTCCATAATTCCATCCAATACTAAGCACCTTTGTTTATTTCATTTCCTTCCATAGTCAATGTAGAGGACCCACAATGAGTTTTCAGTCTACTGGTTCAAATATCCCTTCTTTCCTGTACGTTCAGTAACTATCCTGAGTACTTCTAACCAGGCCACCATCTTGTGGAGGACATATTAACATGTAACTATTTACTTTTTTAGTAGGAAAATTATGTCTACCTCCATGGGAGACTATTGGGCATCTGTATTAAACCTATTGAGTGCGTCTCCCAAGTAGTCATTGTCGTTCTGAAAGTTTACAGGAACTCCATCAGATCAAAGTATGAAAAAAATGTGGATGTATTCCAATAATTTTTTACTGTAATAACCTTGGTCTTCTGCATGATTGCCATCATCTACTCGTCTGTTAAATTTTAGCTTTTTCATAAAAAAGATTGCTGGAAATTTTTGAATATCCTTCTGCATAGGTGCATAGGTGCATAGGTGCATAGATTAGGACTAGGCTAACTGCCTTTGCAAGCAATTTTAAGCCTAGCCAATTATCCCTTGTGAGATTCAAACCCTGTACCTTGTGTTTGTAAGGCAAACACCTTAACCATTAGGCCACCCTTCTAACAGTCAAGACTTGGTCTGTTCCATCTACACCCCCATTAAAAGAAACAGTTTCAGTTTTGGAACCTTCATTTCCTGATGACGAGTCTTACCTTGCTGTATACTGAACCCCCATCTATAGCAGAGCAAAATATCTATCTTAGAGGGGATCATATTATTCAGTGGCCGTGATCTCTGCAAAATCAATAGGAGAAAAAAACAAGCCTGGATGAGTTTTCCTTCCATGTACTGCCTTTCTTAAGGATGGTGTACTCTTGAAAATTAATCCTTAATTTGTTTCCAAATAGGATTTGTAGTGCCAACGTCATTTAGTTAATTTCTTTCCTATCAGAATACAAAGTAAGGGAGAAATGTACTATATGGTCAGTATATGTGGACAGCTACACCTCTCAAAAAATAAATAAATAAAATATTTTTTATCTTCTTTTCAAAAATGAAGGTGACCAAATAAGTTAGAAAATGGTGCATCACAAATGGTTATTTAATTGTAGACATTTATTTATAAAAAACACATACAAACACAACACTTACCAGCTTGGCTAAGGATAGGGTGGCAGCCAGGTGTCTTTCTGGTGCAAGTATTAGGGACATCACTATGGTCCTTAGGTTCCTGCTCTGACCTAGATATAGTTAAGACCTTGTAGTTGTCTGGGTAGGAGTGAATGATTTTAAGTGCACGAACCAGTGGGAGATATAGAAATACATGGTTGAGCACTCTGCTCATATCTTCGAAGAGGACAAGATCGTGGCATTTTGCAGCATTCTTCCATAACAAAGAATGATGCCTAAATTCAAGGGTAAAATAATTATCAGCAATTGGCTAGTAAACTGGTGTCATTCTAGAGGGATCCAGTATGTGTCTGCATGGGGTGAAATGATCAATAGAAATAGATCCACCTGCTTTGCCAAGGGTGGCATGTATCTTTTGCCCCTTGGTTTTTGCATACCTGCCAAAAATTTTGCTTCCACCATACTGCCTTTTTTTAGGCAGAGTACACCAGTTGGACATCCCAACATAGTAAACTTCAGTCTGGGCAATGTCAAGGTAGCACTGCTGAATACCAGAAGCCTAAACAGCAACATATCTGAACATGAGACCATCTTTAACATCAAAGACATCAGCATTTTTGTAAGTACAGAAACCTGGTTCCATTGCAGTGCTAGCATTTCCTGCATTCCAGGTTACAATGCCTATCGTGCCTTTAGATGCAGCATCAGCTATGTGTGTGTGTGTGGGGGTATCTGTTCTTATTCATAATTCCATTGTTTCTCACCAGATTTCACATAATACAAATCTGAAACTAGTGGAAATTCTAGTTACACTCAAATTAAATTCCACATTGTAGCTAATTATAGATCCCTAACTATGATTCCTTCTGAGCGTACAGAATGCCTACATTTAGCAGTCGAACCGTATACAGTTCTTATTGGTGACTTCCATTGTCCACACCCAAACTGGCAAACATTTACTACCAACAAGTATACCCAGAGATTTCTGGAGTTTGTAAATGCCAATATTCTTGGCCAAATTGTCCCCTTCCCCACCAGACATGTTCATCCTCTTGATCTTGCCCTCATAAACATTTCTCCCAATTACACCAGCCTGCATGTTACATGCTCCCTAGTCAAATATGACCATCTTGTTGTGGATCTTCCCTATGAATGCCTGTTTTGTGACTGCTGGTAATTCCTCTCTCTGTAGGAGTTATACCTAGACCAGCTATTGACTACTTACTAATATCATTAACAGTCACAAACGGTTGAGCTTCAAACAAACCTGATGACTGAGACTGCTGCTTACTGCTCTGAAGTTTACCCCCTGTTGGATAGCTGCATTGAGGTATCCATACCAGTCCAGAGTAAGCATAATACATACATACATACATACATACATATATACAAATATTTCAGACACGGGTATTAATGTCCTTCTGGCCTGATAGTATAGCAAAACAGTCATTCCCATAATAAGTGTCCAGGTTGTTCTTAAAAATATCTAAACTAGTGCTTGCTTTAATATAATTTGGTAGTCTGTTCCATGCATCAGCTACTGTCTCAGAGAACCAATTAATACACTTCTCATTCTTATAAAATCTTCAACATAGGGTGTCTGATGATTCAACACTATGTTTTGATAATTCAACACTATGTTTTGATAACCCCAAACACTCCCAGAAGTAGTTGTCTCTGAATGCCTTATATACCCAAGTAAGGTTTCCTCTTAAATATCTGTATGAGACACTGTACAAGTTCAGATATTTTAGTCTTTCATAGTAACTTAAATTTTCACATCAGTGGATGCCCTTGTTGTAGTTCCACTGTACCCTTTCCAGTTTACTCATGCTTGTTTTCTTAAAAGGTTTCCATATTTTTCCATACTCAAGTTTGGATCTAATGTAATTAACAAACAATTACTTTATTGTTTTTTATGTCATAGACCTTATAAATCTTTTATACAACTTATAGTTACATAACTATCATGAATTAATTGGTTGATATGATAAGAAAACTCAAAACTGATTCTACTCGTATACCCAGGTTCTCAAAAAAAATCTACAGTTTTAATCACTGTATACTATATTAAGTATAAACCTTTCATTTTGTCTCCAGCATCTCGATGCTTAGTTTTTAATGTACTTATCAGCATATTATTCTCCTGTACAAAAATGGTTAGTTTAGTCATGTTCTTTTGCAGACGTACGCTATCTGTAATATTTGTAATCGGTTTACCCATTTTCAAGTCATCTGCATACAGACTGTAGAACACCTTAGATGAAAATGATAGATCTGAAAGATAACATCTAAACAAGTTTGGGCCTAGGATAGAGCCCTGTGGGACACCCTGGATTTAACATCGAATTTCACCTGTATGGTACTTGCCACATCCTATTTGTAAGCCATGCAGTTATCCATCTTATCAAGAGTATGTCAGTACATAGTAGTGTAAATTTATTTTTCAGTGCTTTGAGTATGACCCTATCAAATGCTGAAGTTAAATGTATTAAATTACATCACAGTACAATTTTACAGTCATGGCTGTTAAATCATTATAGAACATGTTACAGGTGGTAATAGACTTATTTTCAATATATGCATGCTGATATTTGGTTTCAAATCCCAACCTTTCCAATTATGACAATTTATCCAATATATAACCTCCATTATTTTTCCACAACATGAAAGTAAACTTATGAGTCTCTGTGCCTCTGGGTTTGTCCCTACTTCACTTTCCTTTAAAGACAGGTTTAACAAGTTCATTTTCCAGTCATGAGGAATCTCCCTGTTTTTATAAACTTAGTAAATAACATATATAGTTGTATTATAATTTCATGCCCAAGTGTTCTCAGATCATCATTACTAATTCCTTCTCTGTGTGCTTTGTTTAGATCCAGTTTGCAGAGTTCTTTTCCAGTATAATCTAATTTGATTTCAGTATCTGAGGTTACCTGGATATCACTAGAAAAATTTACCACACCCTTTGTGGAGCCAACCTGCATTTTGTAAGATTTTTGTAAATATATCTATAAACTGTTGTGTCTGAGAATAAATTTTAGAATCTACACACAGTTTATAAATTTGTTCAGTTTTATTCCTATTACATCTTGTGTATATGTAAAATAGTTTCCTATTATGCTCACTATCTTTATATTCATTCCATTCAGATATTTCTTGATCTTGTCTCACTGTTTAATTTGTGTGTCCAGCTTGTTTATTTCAATTTTCAAAGTCATGCTTTAAACTCATTTTCATTTCTTATATTTTTGTCTCTTCTTGTGGAAATATATCCTCCTGACGTTCACTTCATTTCTCTTTCAAAACTTAAAACATTCCTTATGTAGTTTTCCCACTGAATGCGCCAGTCCAGTTAGTTTTACATAGTGACCGTTTTCCTTCCATATAATCTGTTATTAATCTCTTGTGCATTGGTTTAGATTTCAGTTTGGTAGAATTATTTAGCAACAAATTAACCCTTGCAACCCCATGATCACTGCACATCAACAGTGATAAAACTTGACATGAAGTAACAGTAATTTCTTTAGAAGCACAAACAGTGTCTAGTATGTTCTAATCCCTTGTAAGTTTTTTTTTTTTTTACAATTTGAAATAGTTGTTGTTCCTGAACATATGTTGTGAATAATTACCTTAGTGATGTTGAATCAATATTATTCCAGTTTGTTTCTAGTAAATTTAAGTCTGCAGCCTTATTCTTCCCTCCTGTGTTTCATGCAAGAAATGTATGAATTCCTCGAGTCTATATCATATAATCAAAGTTTTATAAATTCAAGCACTATATGATCGAAACCATATGTTTGAAGTTGTAAAACTGACACGGTAAAAATAAAATAATAAAAGCTTACCTGACGGTAAAGCAAGGGGCAAGCCCCTGCACTTCACCCCCTGCTCTTTAAATATACCAACTCCGAGATCGCACTGTAGTGTAGTAAAGGGAAATCCTCCCTTTCCGCACTGTACTGCATTGAAGTGCGGTCTTGGAGTTGGTATATTTAAAGAGCGGGGGTTGTGGGGGGGTGCAGGGGTGCTTGTCCCCCTGCTTAAAGCTGTCGGGTAAGCTTTTTATTATTATTATTCTTTTTTTTTTTTTTTTTTTTTTTTTACCGTATTCGAAGTTTTACAACTTCAAACATATGGTTTCGACCATATAGTGTTTAAAGTTATAAAACTTGTATTACGTGATATAGACCAGAATTCCTCTAGGTCATACACTCCAACAATTGTTACATGTTCCAGTGTTACCTTTATTGTCACAGTTACACTGCCTGTAGTATTGGTGTTATCACTGAACATGTAATAATCACAGGTCTCATCTTCTTCTTCATGTTTCGGCTACTCCCGTTAGGGGTCACCACAGCAGATCATCTGTTTCCATTTCCTTCTGTCCTCTGCATCTTGCTCTGTCACACCAACCACCTGCATATCCTCTCTCACCACATCCATAAACCTTATCTTAGGACTTCCTCTTTTCCTGTTACCTGGCACCTTCATCCTTAGCATCTTTTTCCCCAATATACTCTGCATCCCTCCTCAGCACATGTCCAAACCAACATAATCTCTGGCTTTGTCTCCAAACCTTCCAACCTGGGCTGACCCTCTAATATACTTATTCTTAATCCTGTCCATCCTCGTCACACCCAGTGCAAATCTTAACATCTTCAGCTCTGCCACGTCAAGCTCTGACTCCTGCCTTTTTGTCAGTGCTACTGTCTCCAACCCGTATAACATAGTTGGTCTCACTACCCTCTTGTAGACCTTCCCTTTCACGCTTACTGGTACTCATATGTTACAAACTACTCCTGACACTCTTCTCCACCCACTCCATCCTACCTGTACTCTCTTCTTCACCTCTCTTCCACACTCACCATTACTCTGAACTGTTGATCCCAAGTACTTAAACTCATTCACCTTCGCCACCTCTACTCCATGCATCCTCACCATTCCTCTATCCTTCCTCTCATTCACACACATATATTCTGCCTTAGTCCTGCTGACCTTCATTCCTCTTCTCTCTAAAGCATATCTCCACCTCTCCAGGGTCTCCTCCACCTTTTCCCTACAGATCACAATGTCATCTGCAAACATCATAGTCCACGGGGACTCCTGTCTGATCTCGTCTGTCAACCTGTCCATCACCATTGCAAATAAAAAAGGGCTCAGAGCTGATCCTTGATGTAATCCCCACCTCCACCTTAAACGCATCCGTCACTCCTACCGCAGACCTCACCGCTGTCACACTACCCTCGTACATATCTTGTACCACTCTTAAATACTTCTCTGACACTCCCGACTTCCTCATACAATACCCCAACTCCTCTCTAGGCACCCTGTCATATGCTTTCTCTAAATCCACAAAGACACAATGCAACTCCTTCTGACCTTCTCTGTACTTCTCCATCAGCACTATCAGAGCAAACATCGCATCTGTGGTGCTCTTTCCTGGCATGAAACCATACTGCTGATCACTAATCATCACCTCCCTTCTTAACCTAGCTTCCACTACTCTTTCCCATAACTTCATGCTGTGACTGATCAGTTTAATCCCTCTGTAGTTACTACAGCTCTGCACATCACCCTTATTCTTAAAAATCGGTACCAAACACTTTTTCTCCATTCCTCAGGCATCCTCTCACTTTCCAAGATTTCATTAAACAAGCTAGTTAAAAACTCCACTGCCATTTCACCTAAACACACCTCCATGCTTCCACAGGTATGTCATCTGGACCAACAGCCTTTCCGTTCTTCATCCTCTTCATAGCTGTCCTTACTTCCTTCTTGCTAATCCACTGCACTTCATGATTCACTATCTGCACATCATCCAACCTTCTCTCCCTCTTATTCTCTTCATTCATCAACCCCTCAAAGTACTCTTTCCATCTGCTCAACACACTCTCCTCGTTTGTGAATCACAGGTCTCATAACAATCTTCAATCCTTATAACATTTCCACCTAATTTTTTGTTAGAATGTCTATTATAGTAAAACCATTTATACCCTGACAGAGTTGGTTTCTAGCCATTGTTCTTTAACCATGTTTCACAAACAATAGCAGCATAAATCTTATGAGAATATAGCAAATTTTACAGTTAAAAAAAAAACTTTATTAATACTACAAGCATTAACAACCATCAGAGAGATGCATTAAATGTTGCTACCTGTGAACGGTTAAAATTTTGGCCTGGCAAAAATCCTGCCTTGTGTTTGCCAAATATTGCAAAATATCTCCTGCAAATATTCTCTTCCCCGATTTTGACAAGTGCACGCCATCCTGTGTAAACATATGTGAGCCGAAAATCAGGCTGGGATGTTCTTCACATTTTCAATATTTTTTTTGAACAGAACATTTTTTCATGTAGGTATTTGGCCACAAATCTTTTTATAAAGGCAAGCTCAGATCTAAACCTATATGTTGAACTACCATCAATAAACTGTAGAAAAAACGAAAAAGCTCCTGGCCATCATTAAAAAATGTCCACTTCATTACTATAAAGGGATTTAAAACTGGTAAGGAAGGGTTCCAAACTTATCATTAGAAAATTTAAGGCAAACTATGAACTTAGGATTGCAACTAATTCAAAAGTAAGACCATAATGCCTTCTTCTATGTTGATATTATCTCAAATGGTACCTGCTTTTCTAACCCCAAGGATGTTGATAATGTTTTTGTGGACAAATTATCTTCAAACTCCATTCCACCCATCTTCATCTCTTTCTCCTCCATTTTCCCTCACACTCCCCTTCCTGAGATGAATTTTGACCAAGTCCTTTTTACCAATTTCTAAAATTAAAATACTACTTTGATGGGTCCTGAAAATATTCTTGGATGCCTGCTGACATGTGTAAAGTCCAACTCGGCAAAACTCTCAACTCTTCAACCCGAGTCTCTCCACTGGTTATGTCCTTGAGAAGTGGAGAATGGCAGTTGTGTTGCCTCTTGCTTAAAGGTGGTCCCTCTACTGACTTTGGAAATTGCAGACCTATTAGTCTCATCTGCAAGGCTTTGGAACATATTATAATTGAACAATGATACAGATGAACTTACATCCCTGGTTGTGCATCAGTTTGCTTTATAAAAGGCATATCTTGTCTGCATAACTTGGTTGTTTTTCTTGTAATGGTTACTGAGGCCATGGGTAAGGGCATGCACTTTGCACTGATTATCGAGACCTTTCTAAGCCTTTTGACACCATCACCCTATGCTGTTGATTAATGATAAACTCTCCTAACTCAAAGTTAACTTGTGCATAGTTTGCTGAATTGCTAATGTGCTGTTTGGTGTATCTCGTATCATTAAGGTTGAGTTTTTTGCTCCAGATACAAAAATATTACTAGTGGTATCCCACAAGGCTCTGTTCTTGGTCCCCTTCAATTATTTCTGTGACATAAAAGCCAATATCAAGGGATTTTGGCTAACCAAATCTGTTGATTGCAAGCTGGGAGCAATTGTCCTATCCCTTTCCAGTACTCAGATCCTCTTGCAAGGGCTGAACCAAACAAATGCTTAGTAGATTAATCATGGGCTTACACTTATCACCAGGAAATGCAGCATAGTTTTCTTTAGTAAATCTAGCACCACTGTTGTTTGCCTTATGGATAACATTCTACTTAAGCCTGACACAGTGGTACATATGTTTAACAGACTCTCCTTTGACCATCATTTCTCTGCAGTGCTTAGAAAATCCTTTTACCATGCTGAGCTTATCCTTCATGGAATCTCCTCAAGGTCCAAAGAAGTTATGATCTCGCTTTATTCATCCTTTACTAGGCCAGTCATTGAATGCAATGCACCCGTCAGCATGTACCTTGCTAAGTACTTAAACCAGTTTGAGAGACCTCAGTGTTTCCTTATCAAAAAGATTTCAGGTCACAGTATCCATAGTTACTCTGATAGACTAAAAGCTTTTTCATGCTACCCAGTGTTACACACACTCCTGAAGGTGAACTCTGCTTAGCCTTCCATGTTATGAATTATCCATTCTTTGAACTCCTCACTTAAATAGAACATTTGGTAAAACAAGCACCCATTATAGAGACCTAAACATACACCATCACATCAGCACGACCAGATTATCTTAATAGGCTGTCCTTACCTTTCAAGCCAAGTACTTCCCTAGCAGCCTTTAAAGCCAGTCTGAATGACTGCATAGGTAATCACAATTTCACCAGGAATATGCAGAGAATGTCTACTTAATGGAGGGGCACTGCTAATTTCCCCATCAGCACTGGGCAATGTGGCTCCCGTAAGCTTTGTAAGAATCTATGAACCTCAGTAGGTCCATTCAAGACCCTGTTCACAAGATTTGACTTGCTTCTTCTTCTACAGCTTTCATCTGGAATATGTCTGTGTATTTATGAAGTAGCAGTTCAGCCCACATCTTACATATTTACAGGACATGTCAAACAATGTTCTCAGAGGTAGAGAATCCTTTGACAATCGGTTTTGAATGATATTCTCTCAAACCATACTGTTCTTGTGTCTTCTGTGAGACATCATGCATAGGATTTACATGCACGTTTCTTCTTTTTTTTTTACTTGCGCTCTTTATAGTAGGCACCATTTGCAAGACTCCTTAAATAAAGAAAAAGAACGTTTATCTGAGCACTCACCAGAATGTGAAGGGTTGTTGTACGATACTGGGTGCACAACAGTAATGTGCATCCATGAAGCTGCAGTTAAAGTACAGTGTGACCTTGAAAGTGAACTTGAGTAAGTCCCTTGATATTTGCATTGATTTCAGAGCACTGCAGGGGTGTTGTGCACTCCCCAATAATACTTTGATCAGTGAGAAGTATTTAATCTAAACATAAGACACCACCTACTTCCTCAGCTTCCTCTCGGTATAGAAGTGCTGCTGTAATTCAAGCTTTCTGTTGAGCACACAAACCCTGTGTGTATGGCTATAA